>NW_011364554.1:525179-620852 GCF_000735185.1 Notothenia coriiceps
GACCCTCTAGAAAACGCGATTCTGCGATCGCAGAATTTACCGCATAATAAGCAAAATGGCGCAGATTTTTAACAAAAGGCCGCATAATCCCCGCATTTTTCCACACAAAGTTGAGAAAAAAAAGTTAACTCGTCTTGACGTGACGTCATCAGCTCGCGCATCACAGAATGTAAACAACACTGTATAGAGTGAACGTGTGGAGCTCACACGATAGAGAAAACACCAAGATGAAAAAATCAAATCCATCTCATTTACCGACGAACATTTCTACTAAAGACCGTGCAAAAAGTGGGGGGAAACTATTCTGCACCCCGTGCAACTGTGTGTTGGAGCATAAGAGAAAATCGACGGGGACGACCCACTTTGATTCATGCAAACATTCGAAAATGCTTTCTGCTGCTGCGGACAAGAAAGCCAAACAACTCACGTTCAGCGAGGGATCAACCTCCAAAACCCTTTCGAGGGCTACAAGAAACGAAGTGAGTAGCCTACAAGATTGAAGCTGGTCAGATAACGAACGAGTAAATGAAAACGGAATGAGGCGGAGAAGTGTGTGTGTGTGTGTGTGTGTGTGTGTGTGTGTGTGTGTGTGTGTGTGAGATTAAAAAAGCCCAATTGCTTTTACAATAAATAAACATTGAATGTGTTTAATTGAATAGTAAAGGGGTTTAACGTTAGTGGCAGTTTGTGTGTGAGAGAGAATAAATAAGACAGCCCAATATTTAAAAAAATTGTTATTCTTTTTCCCCGCATATTTAGCATATTTCGCATATTTAGCATATTTCGCAACTTCCCGCAATTTCACTGCATAAAATCACATAAAAACCCCGCATGTTTAATCGCATAATCAAGGATTTTAGCCCGCATAATCAAGGAATTTAGCCCGCATAATCAAGGATTTTTGCCCGCGTTTTTCTGGAGGGTCTAAGTTATAGTCCTCTTGTACTGCTACCTGCCTACCTACCTTCCTGCTAGCTGAGAAAAGAAGCAGCCCCAAAGTCTGGTGGTATCTGGTGATGGTGGATATACTGTATCTCTTGCCAGATGGCAACAGGGGAACTGGCCGTGGCTTCTTGGTTATGCTTACCAGTTGGGCAGAAGGTTTTTATATGAGCAACGCATGTCCCATTGTTGTTTATAATCTGTTCATGATTGTGGTGTCATCTGCTAACTTCACACAGGGTTCTCTTCATTTCAAGGGAGTAATAAGAGCAACTGTTATAATTGTGCACCGTCTAAGTAAAAATGACCGGCTGGCTCTGTATGTGTAACTCATGAACTATACCTCATCAGAATTTGAATAAAAGGAGTTTATTTTACAACAAGTCTGATACAGATTTATAAAGGCACTATTTACACAGCTTCTAATTTCAAGATTCACATACTATAATCTATACACAATTATATTATGTCCTTAATACACACATACATATACACATAAACACACTGGAATATACACAACAATGAAAGTGTTATGTATAATATTTGTAAAAAAAATATGAAAATACAGCACATCATAGAACATACGCCTGTATTAATAGTTTGTACACAGAAATACATTTGGGAAATATTTTCAAACATTTAATACAAATCTGACTTGAAACAGTTTAAAAGAAACAAAGCTTATCTCTCCCCTTTTCCCTCCCTCGCCAGCTCTTCTTCTACTCCTCCCTCCTCTCTTATTTTTCTTGCCTCCTTCTCTGCCTCCTCGGCTTTCCTATTCTCTTCAACTTCTGTCTCTGTCAGCCACGGCCCTCCCAGGTAGCTCAAGATCTCCTCTGGGCTTCCTCTGTGTTTGGGCTCTGGATGGAGCAGCTCCTTCAAAAGAGTCATCGCTAGTGGGCTGAGGCCCTCAAACTGTGAGGGAGGAGGGTTGTTCCTTTGGTTCTCCTTCATGATAGTGTAACAGTCTCTTTCCTCCTCGCCTCTCCACTCACAGTGCCTCATCTTCTCCTCCTTTTCTACCTCACTGTCAAACCACTCCTTGTATCTACGATAGCCGCGGTCATCATGCGTGCTCTGCTCCCAGGGGAAGCACCCAGTTAAGAGGCAATATACTAGCACACCAAGGGCCCAGCTGTCAATACAGGGCTCCACTGTGATCCAAATCTCTTCCATCTCCTCCTCAGTCCCATCCCACTCCCTCTCGGTCTGCGCCTCCTTGGCTGGTTCCACCTCAGGAGTGCAGAAGGGAGAGTCGTACCAGACGGCGCGCACAGTGGAGCCGATGGCCCGGGACAGGCCGAAGTCGCCCAGTTTGACCCAGCGACAGGAACTGTCACACAGGAAGATATTCTCAGGTTTGATGTCGCGGTGGACAAAGCCCAGGGAGTGGAGATGTGTTACGGCACCGCTCAGCTGGGACATCACCCTCTGGACACACTCTTCATCCACGCCAACCTGAAAGAGAAGGTGTTTCAGTGTTATTCCATTTGCAAAATAATCGTTGTAGGGAAGCAGCTGTGTGAAGGCAGTTTGGCATAACAAAGTATTTGAATTACATTTGTGTCAGCAGTAATAAAAGACACAAACAAAGAAAGAAATAAAGATAAGAAAAAAATAACAGGCTGTACCAAGTAGGTATAATAATATAAACGGGAGTGAAATACATTTCTATGAATTGTTATGCAACAACAATAATAATATTCCTCTAATATATCTCAGTATGATGAGAGACAAACATGAGATGTGCTCTGGTTAGAATATCTCTGGTGCAAACAGGAACATCTACGTCACAACAAATGGTTTGTGACGCGGTTGGAAACCCTTGCTTTACTTCAAGTACTCCCATGAGAGCAGGCTGCTCTTGTTCCTATCAGTACTCAGTATTATGTTACTGGCAGTGACACAAACACAAGACGAGGGCGAGCTGGAAACCTTTATCAAGCTTGTGTCAAGTTTTTGCTGACTGAAATGAAAGCTCAAAGAGGCCAGGTCAGCAGTTACATTTTCCATGCAACCTCTACCAGAAAGCCACACTTCAGACATTTGCAAGACCTTTGAGTCTTTTGATAAGCTCCTATTCTTAACGATGGGGGAAAATAGTATGATCAAAATGTAGGGGTGCAACCCAACTGATCAATCAAGCGAGTGTTCTGCAGAAACTAGAGGAGAAAGCCTCCTTGTGTTAAGTGTTAGGCTGAACATGCCATGCAGGGTGTTAACAGCAACTGTACACCGTTCAGCCAAACTGACCTCTGACACTATCACGTCGTAGAGGTCACCGTATAGACCAGCTTGTTGGGCAAATACATAGTAGGTCGGCGTAGAAAAGAAGATGCCGAGGGCCCGTGTCAGAGAAGGATGGGTGCAGTAGGAAAGGGAGAGATTGTATTCACGCAGGAAAGAGGTGAGCGATGTAGACTGGCGAGGGAAGAACTTGAGAGCCATAGGGGTTCCTGAGGGGGTGAAGAAAGACAACATGTGTTGAATACTACAACATCTAATCGGCTTAAGTCAAAAAAGCTGTCATTTGAGTGTTGGAATGTGTTGAGTGATGTCCATCACTGACACTGTGAACAAATATAACTTCCCCTTTGGGGAGACTCTGTTACAGAGACTCCCCAGTTGCAGCAACTCTATCTCTGGGAATGTCCCAAATCGCTTCATTACAGCAACAGAGGCGCAAAAGGTTAAGTGGACACTATCGAAAGACAGATCAATCCTCACTTCACTCCAGCACTGACTCCACAGGACATGTGTAGTTCTCGATTAGAAAGAAATCTGTGCATAAGGTAAAGTGTTGCAGTGGACAAAGACCCTATCTTTTATTGGACAGTAGGAGTTTAGAAGCATAACATAAAATACTTATTACAACTCAATTTTCAATGTGAGTGTACTTCAGTCTTGCAGACTGAGTGATTAGAGATGGTCATGACCTTGGACCTTGAGCCTTACACTAACCTCTCTTTCTGTGGACAGCTAACATGACCTTTCCGTAGGATCCCTCTCCCAGGAGTTTTAGGACCTGAAAATGTTCGGACACCTTCAGATTGGGCATGGACTGCGCCGACAGGAAACATCGCTCGTCAAGTTCCTGAGCTGCTGAATCCTGGGAACACACAGACACACACTCAGATCCATATTCAATGTCACTGCATGAAGCCTACAGATGGTGATTGGTTCAGTGCTGTCACAGAGAAAGAAGATCGCTTGACAGAAATGTGTTGATGGTGATGATAGATAACTTCACAAAATGAATTCTGAATCTGTCACATGAAACCGCTATGGCTCGTTGCGTAATGATGACCTTGTTACTTTAAAGGGGAACTTCACCCATTTTAAACAAATCATACATGTTATTCCTATGGACGGTCCAAACAATTTAATAACCATCAATAACTTGTTTTAAAATCCCAAAACTCGAGTGTTCAACGTGATCAAGTTTAAAGTCTGGAGCTGCTCCATTAACAATGCATTGGGAAATATGTTTATGCTGAAAGCACCACGGGAAATGTTTTAAGGACTTGGGGACGTTTTCTGTTTCACAACTGAGAACATTTCAATGCAATAAAGATAAAAAAATTCCAGGTCAACAAACTCAATCTCCCATACCCGCTGATATCACACGTTTGAGACTAATTTGCCAAGTTTCACAAATATTGATGATCTTTCCTATAGGCCATGTAAAGTTATATACTGGAATAATTAATTTAGGTGGCATTTGTTCAAATCTTATATTTCACTAATCACTGCTACTATTGTTAAGAGTTTTGTTGTCTTTTCAAATTTCATTTAGTTGCTGGCATGCAAATATTCACAGTTCAAAAACCATGTACGTGCTATACCTGTCTGTCAGAACTTTGTGGAAAATAATGATGTGATACGTTATCACTTTCAGCTGATCGGTCATGATCCTCATTGTCCTAAAGAAGGGATAAACTTCAGACGTTATGTCTTATCAGGGCGATCAGGGCGATCAGGACATGTGGCGCCGTCACTCAGTTTCCACCATCATTCACATTCATGATGACTTCCTTTGAAGTAGATCCCGACTAAATACCCAACCCCCCAGCAAATTAAGAAGGCCGTGATGGGCAGTTACAGCACACAGCTTAACACAAAAGATAAAGTGATAACATACAGTATTTTTACTTTCGACCTTCCACATGTTGCGTAACTGAGCTTACTGGACCATTGATTCGATTATTGACTAAATCGTATCCCTGCAAACAAATGTATGTTTATTTCACTAATCATTTATTTTCTTTTTTTAGGATCAAGCACAATTCACCAGATTTGTATAACCAATGAATCTCTGATGGTGACGACACATCAAATGTTGCTATATGACACTATAGAGTTATTTGATGACAGAAGCTTAAAATCTCAGTTATGAGTTACTGCTCGACAAACAAATGGGCCTGATGTGCATCCAAAAATAAGACTGCAGGTTTCAGCCAGTCTGAGATGGCTTCTTGGCCAAGATGTTGCCAAGAAAGCTCTATTTTAAACCGAGCTGATGATGGGCGGCTTTTTGATCAACGGTGTATAGTTTGATGCCGCTCCATTCGTTCAATGTGACTCTCAACCTCAACCTTTCAGATATTGACAGATTTCACCGGCTAAAAAAACACTGTATTTGCATTGCTTTACGTAATATACAAAAGTGACATAATCAAACATGACGTCTGAAATTAAAGTAATGAGTTAAACATACAAGTTATATAACCTTTAACATGATACAGGTAAGATACAAGATACGTTACAAGGGTGATAAAAGTGTTTTATGTATGCTCAACAATTACAGCAAGGCAGTTATTGGCAATAAAAATATTTGTAGTTGACATTTATTGCAAAATGAATAAACCTGCAATGCGAACAGGAATGTAGTAAATCTTTATGCGTATAGGAGGAGCTCAATACACAGTAGCCGTCTTCTGTGCCACCAAGTCTTTATAGCCTAATGTATGCCAACTTCACACTTTTGGACTCAAAGCTCAGTGTTAAGTTCCTGAATTCAATCCTTACTTGGGATATGTCCACGAAGTTGTAAACACATATCAGGGTTATTGCAGGATTACATTCTTAAGATGTTTGTCAGTCCACTAATGCCATAATTTATTTTGTTTGGAGAATTGCAACTAAGTTTAATGCAGCTCACATTTGGACCGTTATATTTAGTTGCTGTGATACATAAATCACCACAGATGCATCTTAAACATGTGTAGCACCAGAAGCATGTCCTTGTGCAGTGAGGTGATTATTTATCAAACCGTATTACTCTAGTTAATTGCCCTTGGTATCAAGCCATGGGGATCTGAGATTTTAAAAGGGGCTCTGCTTGAGCTAACGTCATTAACACATTGGAAGTCCACTACAAGCGCTCTGCATAACAAGCTGAAAATCCTCTCAACGACACTTTTCCAGCCTCCCAGTCATTTTGCAATAAGAAGCCACAAATGCATTTATACCATTCATGCATATCAGATGCAAAAACACACTTATACAATACTTTTTTGTTTTAATTGCCGTGGCACACACAATAAACAATTGCATTTATGCATGTTTCTATTGCCATTGTTTGTTTTTTTAAACACAATTTAATGAATTCAAGATTATCACTTGGTGTGCATTTAATGTTTGCAGCTGATGCATCCTTACAGGAATAAAGTGCAATACTTACTGTCATTTTCTGTTCAGTTGGTGGATCTCTGCTCACTTTGTCGTGTCTTTTTTCAGCATCTATAGACTCCTATCAAAGTGCTGCCAATGCAATCAGCTGCTGTTGTAACTTAAGTCTGCTAGACTGATAATTAAATTGGAATTGAAGCTGATATTTCTGCCTTTGTCCCCTTGGTCGATGCAGTAGCAGAGAAGCTGTGTAGAGGAGGCTGCTATATGTTTACTGGAGACCTGGATATTGGTTACGTGCTTCTCCCCAGGAGACACACACTGGACTCTCCCTCTCTTTTCCTACTCTCGTGTCAGTACCCTCTCTCTCTCGCGCGCGCTGCCTCTCCTGTTATGCTGGCAGATACGTGTGCACCACCTACAAGGCATTTCAAACTTCCCTCCTTCTCCCACCTGCTACATCTCTCTCCCACTCCACAGCCGTGTTAAAATCCTACCGTTCTCAATCTGTCTGTCCACCTGACCACATTATCCCATCGCTCTCCTCCCCAATCTCTTCTCAGCTGTCACTCACTATACATACACACTTCCTCCTTCTCCTCCTCTCCTCATCTTTCCACGTCTCGCTCTTTCTCACCCTCTCAGTCAGTCTGAGTCAGAAATTCCTCCCTCAGTGTAGGATCCCTCTTTTAATCAGCAGGTATGCTGGAATGATCGGAATAGGCCAACAAGCTGTACCCCTGATCCCTGAATGTCACTGGGATTATTATTATTGTCAGTTACGCATGCCATGTTATTGTTCAATATTACTGTCCTTTTCTTATTTTACCATTCCCTCCCATCTCTGCAGGAGGCATAAGAATATTTGTTTGATCTCAAAATGAAAGCCTCTTGAGACCACAGTGAAGAACATTCTCAAGGTTCTTTCAGGTTTCAATCTTTCAACACTCACACATCTCGCTTTATCTCTAAAGTACATAGTATGGCTTACCATCACTTAGAGACATTGCTAACAGCTGAAACCTTGTCTTGTTAAACACGTTGGTTCTGTACATTGACGTCTACATGCCAGTTCTGTTTCCTACAGCTGCAGATCAGACCTGTTCAGCTCCTATGGCCCTGACACCCTCCTCCTCTTTCAGTCTACTCAGATTGATTTCCCTTGGTACTACATACTATACAGGACTATTATTGCCACTGGCTCAATGGATGTTTGTTATGTAACACAAACACTGGCTGCTATCACAACGACTGGGCCCTGCTCAGGTTACTACCACTGCGGGGTCATGTGGCTGACCACAATACGTCCATGTTTGTGCTCGCTCCATAGGGTCCTGTGGCCCCTGCTGTGACAACCCCTCCACCACCACAACAACAACACTTGTATTGCTCTCGTCAATTTGATGCCAAGAGTCTGTCACTTTCATTCACAAATGCATGGACATAAAGCTCACACATTCCACTATTAATGGATGGTCTTGAACATATGCATCACCCAGGACAGCTGTGCTGACTGACATGAATGGCAAGTTACATAACAAACGTCTTTCTTATTCGGTTACACTTCCACCTTTTTGAGTGCTTTTGACATCTAAAAAAGGAAATTGTTAATTCTTACATGACAGATGAGATTGTCGTCTCTTTCAACTCCTGCACTTTAGATGTACTGTGCATACTGTGTATGTCGTATAATGGTGAACAAAAAGAGGATTTGAGAAGACTGACAGATTTTGGTCTTTTCATTTGCTTGTTTAAAAAGAAACAAAGACATAATTTAAACATTCTTATTTGTTTTTCCTTACCTAAATATACTAGGGCTATTTGTGCACAGGTCTTATAATGTTTACATTTCCTGGTTGTGAAAGTGGTGCAATTACTGAAATAACTGATTTAAAATGAGGAAGAAGGACTTTACAGCACCAAACATGCAGAAATGTTGGGAACATTTTCAAGAGTTCAGACAATGGGAATTGGTCTAAATAAATATTTTACTGTAATATTGAATTGTTCCTGCATTTGATAACATTTACTACAAGAACAACGTCAAGTTATATTTTACGTATACCGGGGATTAACACCAATGCTTATGTTTGTGATTTACACAATGTAATTTTTTTCAATAAATAATCCTCAATAAACTGGATTAAAAGACCATGTGGGGAAAGGCAATAATAGAAAAGCTAGAATAGAGTGGGGATGTTCAGAAAATTACATCACTTAACTGTGATGCAGCCTTTAAAACCAGGAAAAAAGACAATATCCTCTTAATTGATATTGACCCCAGCCCTTAATCACAAAATAATAATGAATCGTCTGTGAAGATAACATGGAATTTATTAAAAAGCACTCTTCTGGGAGACATGGTGTTGTGGTTGTTGTTTTAGTATTAAGATAATATGTAGCCATGTGCATTATCTGGACCATATCAGCGCCAAATTAGATTTGTCTTTGAAGGGTGTACTCATATTTAGTTAATTTGTGGATTATTCTGTTTTGTTATGGTCATCTTCTTTTTCTCTTTGAGCAAACTAATGAATTTATCTTTCATCCACAAACTCACATAAATGATTAAAATAACAAATATGTATAGATCACTTTCAGATAGCTTTTATATTCTCTCAAACGGACGGAGTAGTGGCAGTGGGCATAAAGGGTATCCTGTATAAAGTTTCTCTGTGGCATCACACATGTTAAAATAGATTTTATGCTTCTTCTAATCTTCTGGATTTGTTGGTTTGTCTTCAAGAGATTAATTTTTCCAAAGCAGTGCAACAGTGAACAGTTATATAGTTTGCTGCAAAGTTGCCTTCAGTCCCCCCTCCCTTGGGAGAAGGAAAAGATAAAAGGATAAAGGGATGGAAGATAAAAGGGGAGGTTTTAACACCGGTGCCCCCCAGCTGTTACTCTGTTGTTCTTGCTGTGTTCTTTTTATGGAACCACTGACAGGAAAAGCTATTGGAAACTGTTATGGTTTCATTTGATGTGAGAGTTAGTGCAATGATGCCTCTATGTGGTGAAAGTATGCCATTACATTACTGAGGAGAAAACCACACAGTGCATTACATTAAATTACTTATTAATGACATTTAGAGAGTGGTTTTGAATTTCCAGATTGGTCTTTCTTTAATTAAGGCTCTGCAGGCTTAATTTTAAACGTGAATTATATGCCGCTCAATTAGCTCTTAATATGACGTGGTTTGTTGCAGATTTAAGTTTCAAAACTGAAGATAATCAATCAGCAGAAGGGTCATGTGTCTTGCCACTGAGCCTTCAACAAGCAGACTATTGTTTGATGAGGAGTGAGGATATTGAGTGTCTCTTTGTAAGGAAATATGATGTGTTAATAATTTTAAATAAAATGTTGACATTTTCCATTTCGTATTTTCAGCTGTTATATAACACTTAATGTCAAAAAAAAATCAGGATTATGATGATGGTTACAATGATGGTAATACTTAAGATTTTATTAAAATCCTATATCATGATGAACCACATTGCTTTAGGTTCATTTAACGGGATGAACTTATTTGTTAAGGCTTTAAATAAAATGATTGCACATTTATAGCCAATAAAGAATTGATAAAAGCAGAAAAAGATCAGTTTTTAGTATTATAGGCCCAATCAAGGTTATAATTTGACCAAAGAGGGCCTTAAAACACTTTTTTAAACACACATGAAAATGGATGTGATTTATTTCCCAGTAGATTAGGCCATCCAAAAGTCACTTCCCTGTATCATCTTGGAATAATTTATTAAACAGATTTCCTCTTTAATACTTTGTTGTTGTATGTTGTTATCCCCATTGGGATAAATTAGAACTAACTCTGATTCTGATTTTGATAGGAATAAGCAACCCTGAAGAATGCACACTGACTGATTGCCATTTTTACTTTATATTTGAGACTCACTCCACCGTGGTATTATATTGGAGTACTACTGAAAATGGTTATGTTCATCTATAAACTCTTGCGGTGCTGCAAAGGATATCGTTTTGATAGTCTGGTAATTAATTTGTAGGTCTTGTTTAACGGGATGTCTTATTTTCTTGAATAGGAAAACAGTTGTAAAATAATTCAAATAAAAATAATAAAATAAAATAATCAAAATTAGCCAAACTTTAATGTTGTATTAATTTCATTTAGGACAACAATTATGACATTAAAAAAAATCAATAGATTATGAATGAGTCTTCTACCATCCATGTAAAAACAAAGCTACAGGGGGTGCGGTCTTTCCTGTAGCCGAGAACGGAAGCGGAAATTCGGCCATCTCCTCGTACATTCAAGCTACAACAGGGTCAGTACACACTTGATTTGTTTTTTTATTTTGGTCTGTTGTCAGTATTTTTTGGCGTTTCGGCTTGTGATTTGAACGTGTATATCAAACACTGTCCCACAGCAGGACGTGTCCTTGATTAAAGCTTGTACAGTCTAGCAATCATGTTGCGAACTCTCTAGCAGCAGCTAGCTAGCTAACTGCTAGCTTAGTAGCTGGCTAATCTTTTCTAGCAGCAGCAGCAAGTGATTTCTTTATCAGTGAAGCTGGCAGGTAAACTAACCGCCCCTTCCTAGTGTGTAGTGATTCACGGTTGTGTGGAGAATATCACCTTTAATTTCTCGTTTGTTTGTCTGCCAACTCGTAGAAAAACACTCTACACCCTTCTGTACCTCTGTCTACACTTTACTCAGACTTTACCCAAACCTCTGGTGTCAAAGTGCTAGCTAACTGTTTCGAAAGGTGTGAGAATGGAAGAGTTTGCCGGCTGAGTGGATAATAAGCTAACAGTTAAATGACATGTAGGACAATGTTTATTGCCTTTCAGCTTAAGTAATTGCGCGTAAACTTGTCTTTCGCATACATATTTTTCTGACACAGATAATGCTCACAATGCTTTTGGTAACAGTGTTGTTTAATGTCATGGTCCCCACTCTGTCTAACACTAAGTTAACGCTTGCTGGAGAGCTAGCACTGTCAGTTGACAGACTGCTTGCTTAACGTTAAATGGGTAACGGTTGTTAAGTTATCAGTGTGCCAGCTAACTGGGTGTGGATAACGTCAAGTGTATACAAGTGACAGGAGGACTAAGTAAGCTCAGGTTTGGGATCATTACTACATTTCCGAAGGGAGATTGGACCTGTATGGTAAAAATGTGTTCAGCCACTGTGGAGATATCAATGTCTAAAGTCCAGAAAACTTTGCCTGAACATTTTAGGGCGTAGAGTTTAGCATCAGTAAGCAGTAGGTGGGGGATTTCACCATATTGCCCCAGTGAAACATACATTGAACATTTGAAGGGATGACAAATATTGCTGAGTAAATGATACCTTTCAGGATATTGGGCTAGGGAAGACAGATACCTAAATACTCTCCCTCTTTTAGGTTATGCAGGCCTGGTTGGCACTTTATGTAAATCTATATTATTGTAATGCAAGTGTAACAGCGATTTGTTTGTACTGGATCATTAGCCTATAACGTATTATTAACATGTGTTAGCTCAACCTAGCACTCATCTAAGTGGGGCTTCTGTTGGTCTGAAGGCAAGGCAAGTTTATTCAGCCCATTTCAGCAACAGGAGTACAGGACAGTTCAAAGTGTTTCACATAACCCCACATAAAAAGAACACACAAATTGAGCTGCAGAACAGAACTCAAAAAGTTAAACAAGCTATAATATGAAAATACAGGTATAACATACAGATGTTCCAGTGCATTGAAATAAATTAATACTTATATGATTAGATAGGGGCAAAAAGACAAGTCTTTAGCCTTTATGTATGCAATGAATGTTGCAGCGGACCTAGAGTTTTCTGGTATTTTCTTCTTTTACTTAATTTCTTCCTTAAATATATTGTATACTTCTTCTTCAAGCCTGTCAGAGGTTACATGATTGGGCATTGAAACCCATATGTAAAGCAGAGAAGACAATTCAAAGTAGAAGATAATGTGATTGTGTTTTTCTGAACAACGACATATACAGTTAGTTACTGAAACCTTCTTTAGTATTAGAGATTGTGGAGATATTTGATACAACCTGAGATACAAAGGGCGTATTATTTGGCCCCTTATCAACGATTAGTTAGTGTTTGAACTTTGATACGGAGCTTCAGGAGTCTCTGTCCTGGCTTTTGCAATAGCTGCATTAGATTCAGTTGTGCAATGTGGTCTCATATTTGTCCGACCTACAAATCTAAACACAGACAATCTATATGTTTCAGGCTTATTTAAAACACTTGTACAAGTATACACCAAAGTTGTGTTTGGTTCACCATTGGTTTACCAAAGTATATTTAAACCTGAACATATGCATATCTTCCCTAAATGTGTTATTCCTGTTGTTAAGTTACTATGTAACTTTTGTATATGTGGGTGTTTAAAACAGTCTATAGGCATAGAGACAGCTAGAGTGTATTTAAGAATGTAAGATAAGAAGTACATTATTATTTAAATTGCTATCAACAAAACAACAGAAAGGTATGAATTGTTTTCATGCCCATCAGATTGCATGGTGTTAAGGTCAGATTGGTGTTAAGGTCAGTCTGCATACTTCCCTCTTGAGGAATATATACTTGTACGCAGGAAGGTCTGTTTGAGGCTAGGGAAATGGGAAGAGAAGCATAGTTTCTTGGTTTCCAATTCCCACCATTGCTCATTTACTTTTTCAGGGAATATTGATGCAGTGGGTGGGTTGAACTCTTCGTCTTCTTTAGCCCAAAAGATGTTGCATTCCTGCTGCCTTTAGTTCTTGAGATATGGGAGTTGAGGGAGTGGTCTTTGAAAGTTATCTTTAATGTATTTAGCTGAACTTGCTCAAACTGCTCCTCCTGTGTGTGCTTTTAAAGAGTACAACATGTCTAAACTCAAGCTCTGATATAATTAGGGTTCATTCTTTTAAAGAGGCAGAAGAATAACTGGATAATGACTATATTTCATTTGATTTGTATTACAGGGTAGATAATGTTTGAAGTTAGCTCTTAAAAAATACATGTATAGCTTTTATATAAATTGGCACTAAAATCATGCCTGTAGGTGAATTGGTTACTCAGTGTCTTTGTGTCATGACCCGAAATGATAATGTATTTGGTGAGAAAATGCAGATTGCTGCAATGAAAGGATGCATCTGGTCAGCAACAGTGTTTCAGCCTGCTGCGTAAGCAATCAAATTCAAACAATGCTCAGTAGGTAGTGGTACAGTGGGATTTTGTATTGTGCCATGAAATCATTCTTTGCATTCCTTTACACGACCAGTATCCGACAGGATGGTTTTATAATGTTTTTGTCAAATTGAGACCGTCCCAGTGGAATGGCATAACAGAAGCCATGATTTGATTTCATCAGACAGTGTTTTCAATTGTTAATCACATGTTTTGCTGATAACATGATCACCATATACTCCGCCTCTAATAAATGGCTGACATCAGTAAAAAAAAGTTTCCGTTCTGTATGAACTTGTTACAGGTTCAAGTTTAATTTCCGAGATGCCCTGCATGCTTATTTGCATGCCATCTTGGAGCTGTACAAATATTACGATATTTCTATGACATTTTTGTCTTTACCAACACTGTTGTTGTGACTTCAATCTGTCTAATGATAAGGAATATAATTACCTGAAATGAAGTAAATGGATCCTGTTATCATCTAGCATACCTAAGATTTCCAATTTCAATATGTTTGTTCACAAATACAATATTTATTTAGTGCTTGAACTTGTGAACTTCATGTCCTAATCCTAAAGCTTGCGGCTTCTTGTGAGTCCTAATGCTGCAATTCAGGTTTGGCAACTGATGTTATTTAAGTGTAAGGAACAACACACGTTTTCCCCTTCCTGTGACTTAATGGCAATCACTCTTATTCTTTGGAGAATAAAAAAGGGTTTTATGACTTGACTTACTAAACAAGATAAAGTATATAACTAGTATGATGTATCTCTGACTATTAGCCATGTGTGGTTCAGCAACAAGTCCTGTGATTTAGTAGCTGAATATCTGCTTTGTCCTGATGTTTTCTAATGCTTTCTTTGGAGTTAGACCTAGCATAACGTTACAGCTTGTTCTAGTCTGTTTGCTGGGACATAGTAATAATCTCTCATTATGTGTGGGTTCTTTTTTAATGATAATCTCAATCTTGCTCCTTAGTTTTCATCTCCCTACGGCCCAAGGTTTTGGGACCAAATGTTGTCACAGGAAGAAAAAGGCAAACTGAGACATAGCACTCCGTGAATGAGTGGCTCACAGTCACAAGCCAGAAAAACGAAAAGAAAGCAAGAGGAGAGCCCCTCATTCTGCATCCTTCTTGTGTAACAGGTGTGCATGACGCTCGCTCTCTCACTTCCTCTGTTGACACCAGCAGTCACATGGTTTCAGATGTATCTGCTATAGACACCCTCTTTCACACTCTGATTGTTCTTCTCAAGGACGACCACCTTTTATCCAGACTCTTGTACTTGCATACATCCTCTCCAGTCTTTCTGACTCTTTCTCTTCTTGCCCTCTTTTTTGAAAGTAGAATTTACTCTTTTAATTAAACCCATTTTTCTCCTTGCAATAAGAGTCCTCTTTGCCCTTTGTTGCTGTTCGCTTTTATTACCTATATTTTACAACCCCTCTCTGTTCTCCATTTGCAGTTCAGATTGCAGCAGGACTCGGCGGCCAGACCGTTGCCATGTCGACCTCATCGCTACGGCGACAAGTAAAGAACATCGTCCACAACTATTCAGAGGCTGAAATCAAGGTTGTCTCTCTTTCTGCTTATCTGGTCTTCTTCTTTCTCACACCCACATCCCCCATATGTCCATTGCTGAAATGTAATCTGTTTATCTCTACAGCACATGTGACTTCATATAGCTGCTGACGAGCAAAGCTACATGCCCCCTCTTTCCAGTTATTATTCATAATATTAGCTAACGTAATCATATATCCGTTCATTAGTCTGCCTCTTTCCGGCTTGTGTCGTGACTGAGTTTGTATTGATACTCAGAACACTGTGGACCATTGTCCCAAACTGTTACAAGGTATTCGCTCAATATGATTCTTATCACGACAGTTCGGATAGAGGATGATTGGAAGTTTGTCCCTTGCTGTTTTTCCGTGCTGCAGGTTAGAGAGGCGACGTCCAATGACCCCTGGGGCCCCAGCAGCTCTCTGATGTCAGAGATTGCTGATCTGACCTACAATGTTGTGGCCTTCTCGGAAATCATGAGCATGGTGTGGAAGCGCCTCAATGACCACGGCAAGAACTGGAGACATGTGTACAAGGTTTGTGTTTGTTTGGGCTGTTTGGTATAATTGTGTGGCAATATGTCACCAGTACATATACCATAATATACACACATTATTGGTTTTCGCATTGTTTGAATGTAGAATAGATGATATTTTGGCAATAGGATGTCCACTTTATGTTTTCCTTCAATACAATTTGGTTTTGAATTTTGCCACACTACATTTATCATTGATGATGCAGAATGACGATGATTTTGAAGTGTCTTAAATAATAATAATAATAATTATTATTATTTATATAGCACTTTTCATACAACACATGCAGCTCAAAGTGCTTTATAAAATGAAACATCACCAGTTAAAAACAAACAACAATAAATTCCCCTCAGATTATTTGTTAAGAACTTTAAAGGTACATGCAGCAAAATATAACATTTTATCAGGTTAATAGACACAAGGAGGTAAAATGTATGATAATAAAAATAAAATAAATAATGCTTTCTCTCTGACAGATAAGACACAAGACAACTGGGTCGATGCAACAATATAAAATATGAATACATCTCAATTAACTACTCACTACAGAGTTTACTCTGTAGTGAGTAGTTAATTGAGAGTTTACTCTGTAGTGAGTAGTTAATTGAGATGTATTCATATTTTGAGTATTCACCATTGAGTGTTAACTGTATGATAATTCAATGAGTAAGCTGGAGACTGATTTCAGGCCCGTTCCAAATATTTTTGGTTTTATGAAATGTATGAGTTATTTAGAATTTTGTTATTAGTACTAATGGTGTGTGTTAACTTACACACTGAAAGCATGGGCATGTATGTTTAATCTAAAAAAGGGAATTAAAGTCCCTTTTCTACAATTGGTCAATTGGTTGTGATTTTGTTTCCACCAGGCTATGACTCTTATGGAGTACCTGATCAAGACGGGTTCAGAACGTGTTGCTCAACAGTGCCGAGAGAACATATACGCAGTCCAGACCCTCAAGGATTTCCAGTTTATAGACAGAGACGGCAAAGACCAGGTACACAAGCGCACCCACGCCCACAAAGCTGCATAGATAGTTGAAGTGATTAGTGAGTAAGTTCCACCTTTGTGGAATGCAGACATGCTTTTCCAAACATGCCGCTTTCATGTGTTTCTGACCTCCTATGCAAACAAAGCCAGCCATTCAAGATTTTTATGGGAAGTTGGTAAATAAAACCTTAAACTAACAAACTAACAAGCTTTAACACTAATTCTGAGGTGTACAGCTGTATGGTTATGTAAAAACAATACACTTAGTTTGCAGGATATAATTGTTTGCTTATGTCTTTTTTCCAGGGGGTAAATGTTAGAGAGAAAGCCAAACAGCTGGTGACACTGCTAAAAGATGAAGAGAGACTAAGAGAGGAAAGGATCCACGCCCTCAAAACCAAAGAGAAGATGGCACAAACCTCCAGTGGTGAGATTGGTACTTAAAATAGATTGTCTTTAAAGATTTAACCAATGCTCAAAGTGAAAGTGTTACACTGAAAGAAGGCCTTTAGCTCTGATAAGTTGATAACCTTACACAAGCTCTCATTCATGCATATTCTGGTTTGTCTCTGTTGCAGCCTCCTCAGCTCCCTCAGCACCCAGCTTGGGAGGCAGCCTGTCAGCGGGCTCCCACTCTGGGGGGGCCGACCCTGAGCAGGCGTGGCCCCAGAGCACTGGAGAGGAAGATCTGCAACTCCAGCTGGCTCTGGCCATGAGTAAAGAAGAGGCAGAGCAGGTAACACAAAGCAGCATATTCAGGGCAGACACAGCTCAGTTAGAGCCCTCTGAGATAAGGATTCAAGCATTACTGTGACTAACACCAGCAGAGTTTGCAGTTTGTACTGTTTGTTTCAGCACTTGTGTACACATAGGGATGTATTACCCATACTATTCACTACACACACACCTAGCTTTGCTCTCACCATGTACTGCCTGACCTCCCCCAGACTAACAAGGACCCTCTGGAGGACGCAGAGCTCAGCTATGCTATCACGCTCAGCAAAGATGCGCAACAAAAGGTCAGGGGGCAGAGCCAGCTGACTGGGGGCCCAGTCACATACTATCTGTCTTTCTGTCAATTGGAATTTCTGAATTACACATCAAGTATTGATCAATTAACAAAACTAATTTCTGCTCATATTTGTCATGTGTCATTTTCTTCAAAATTTCAGTCAAATTCCTTTTACATTCTGCAAAACTATAAAAGAATCAGCTCCCAAAGATTTGATTATCTCCAATCTCTTTTGTTGAATATGCATGGCATTGGCAAATATTTCTCTGAATTAACTTACTGAATTAAACACTGAGTGGTTTGATCACTCTTTCCTCTCCTTCACCCTCTCTGATAGCATGCTTTCGATCATAGTCTTGTCTTTGAATGCACTCTTTACCTAAACTGTTACACCTGTCTCCTGCTGTTGTAACTTGCTTGTACCATGTTGACTGAGTTAAACATTTGTTAACCTTTTTTACGCTAGTGGGTAGAGTCCTGCACTTACCGCACCATTGGTGTAATCTAAAACTAAAGCAGGGTCTTATAAGGATAACACTATATGTCACAAGTGGCATTAAGCATAAGACTTGCTCCGTTATATAGCAGACACTGTTCTTCATGGATAAATCCCTGTGTCACTCCTTGCTACTAGGTGATAGAAAAAAAGGTTGGGAACGTCCTGTGGCGATCTGCAAGATTTGTGTTGGTTGATCTAGGCGTTTTTATTTGATGTACTCCAGGTAGGCTGGATGTCAAAGTGGCTTGACTGGGCAATGCTAAAAGACGACTTCCTGTTCTTTATGCACAGCATTTTAAGCAAGTTATCCACAAACAGCATGAAGGAATTAAAACCAACCAATAGTTTCTGCGAAGTATTCAAAATGACAACTTGTCAACAAGCAAATTAACTACGGCTGTCTTTGTCTTTCCCCCTTAAGTGGTTCAGTCAACTCAGTATATATAATATATCAATTATAGCCTATCCTTGTCTAAACCTTTCCAGACAGTTTATCTGTACTCAATTTTATTTCAGGTTGTCTATTGACAGCAGTCCTGGATAACTTTATTTCATGTGTGAAACAAGCATGTGTCTGATCTGATTGTGTTTTGCTGAAATACCGTGAGAATCAGACAAAATAGCAAACTCTACTAATTCAAGGATTGGGTGATTCGCCTTCATTTCCTTTCGCTGTAGATGGTGATCAAACGTTTTCACTTCCAATCCCACTAATTCATCTTTGGAATCTTAAACTGATCTTAATTCTGTAAATGTGGTGTGCTTTCTAAGGTTGTGTGTCTCAGGTAGCTGACATCACAGTGTGTGTGATTGGCAGGAAGAGCGACTGCGCAGAGGAGACGACCTGAGACTGCAGATGGCCCTGGAGGAGAGCAGGAGGGAAAAGAAGAAACCGGAGGAGGTGTGTGTTCAAAGTGTCTCTACGTCTCTCACTCTCCTGACATTACCTCCTCTATCTGTGTCTCTCTCAGTCCCCCCAAATGATTGTAACTGTTGTGTTAATGGTGGTTTAGACCGTCCCTTGAGGTTATCCCCCTTAGATTAAGTACCGTAATTTTCGGACTATAAGCCGCGCCTTTTTTCCCATTTTTCGACCCTGCGGCTTATGTAACGGTGCGGCTAATCTATGGATTTTTAAAGCTAACGGCCACTAGGGGACCTCCTAAATCTGGATGTTACAGGTTACAGTCCACCACCTTTAACTCTATGGGCTCTATGGCCGGTCCGCGCCCCCCACCTTTAAGCGGCGGGCTCCAGCAGGAAAAGCTGGAGGCCGGAAAAGAGTGAGACAGGTAGCGCGCAAAAGTAAAAGTGGAACCGAGAGTGGTACGAGAGACAGAACGAGAGCAAGACAGACAGACATTACGAGAGCTGCATGTCGACTGTCGGTCTATCATCCCAAGTTGGCAGTTTGGAAAAAAAGGTAGGATTTCGAGGTCACCTCCCATTTCTCTCCTATTATTCGGTCGGATGGGGTTGTTATCTTCTCCGTGTTTTCCCCACTCTCTTCTCTTGTCCGAGGACCAACTTCTGGTTGTCGGTGTCAGGGTCCAGGAACTCATCTTTGTTCTCTCCTCATATGTTTTACGACCAAATCTGTGTCTTTTCCCTCTTACCTAAATGCGTACGAGAACGAAAAGGAGGTAATGTGCGACTTTCGGGTACATACTCATCGATTACTGGCTCGTACCACCTGTACTGATGTAATGTCCGTCATTATCTTCTTCCTTTACCCTGCTCCTCCTCATTTCCAACTCCTCCAGAGTGTAGGACACAAGGTAGGTCTCGTCCCTGTCGCGAGAGAAGACTTATGAGCGGTTCTCTCAACTGGTAAAGGTCAATTGGACGCCTCACTGATGTACTACAACAACGAATGGGACTTGAGGCGGGTGCCCAAGGGCTACAACCAATTGCAAACTGCAGAAGAGGGGTCCACAGGTCCCCCCTCCCGATATACACCTCGAAGGGGGGTGGGGGTCCCCAGGGTCTCCGAACATCCCCTACACCCACTGCATTAGGGGGTACCCAGGGACGTTCCCTCGACGTGGGTTCCTGGACTCCGGTCGTCCCCGTTCTTAGCTCCCCACCTCCGGCTCCCCAGGCGTCTCCGAGTTTCCCGGGGGCCGTCGTGGGGCGCCGTGGGGGTCCCGCAGCTCGGACGTGGAGTCGGGAGGTGTCTCTCGGACACGGCTCCTTATTAGAATAGCTAATTACGAGGGATTTCGACCAACAAGTCTTTCTTTAGATTCCTGTTGGTTTTTTTTTTTTTTTTAAAAAAGGTTTGGCTGGTCTACATCTCCAAATTACTGGCTCCCTTAAAGTGTTTTTGCCGTCCTTCAGTTTTCCCTTCTCTCTTGACGTCCACCGAGTTTATGGTGGCGAAGTATGGTTGACTGGCAATTAAAAAGCCTGATATTCCCGACGTGGAACTTATATTCGGCGTCGTCGATTTTAACTTACTAGACATATATATTGGCGTTGACCCTTGATATTGGGGCGTCCACAAATTACAAATTAATGGTATACATCTCCCAAAACACGGTGTCTCCCATGGACAACAGCCCTTCTCTCACCGACAAACTCCCTTTCGGAGGGTAAATAATTGTAAAGTTGTTTTGTTCACGTGTAGTACGTATTGGCATAGTTCGACAATGGTAAATCACGTTATCATGATGTTCTTTGTACATGACACGGACACATTTGACATGACATAGTGTATCGCAAAGGGTTCTGTGTGTTTGAAGTTGAAAGTTTTGGGAATTTGACACGCTGAGGGTCGTGTGCCCCATGCCGTCACTAGATGTCGTCGCAAAAGTTGGTCACATGCACCCCCTTNAAAAAGGTGACGGTGAACCTACTATCTGCTGTCAGCTGTCACGTTAGTGGGACTGCAGAGGTTAAAGGAGAGAAGCAACAGTGTTGGAACCCAGC
The DNA here is from genome assembly GCF_000735185.1 of Notothenia coriiceps. NCBI lineage: Eukaryota > Metazoa > Chordata > Actinopteri > Perciformes > Nototheniidae > Notothenia > Notothenia coriiceps. The sequence goes on from NW_011364554.1 coordinate 546,436, forward strand.
CCAGCTTCCTGCTCCCTCTTTATTGTGTATGTACCTGTAAGGTGTTGTGTTAACCCTCCCCTCCCCTGCGTCTCCTCCCCTCCCCTGTAGCTGTGACCCCCCCCAGTGCCGATCCCTGGGGCCCCCCGGTGCCACCCAGCACATCCTCCTCGGGGGGGCCCGTAGACCCCTGGGCAGGTGAAGGGGCTCTCCCTGCCTCTGACCTTATAACCTCCGACATCTGGAGTGGCACCGCCCTACACACAAACGGCACAGGTACATTCACGCTTAAAGCTACACCGACTCTCAAACACTGAGGTGTGGGCACAGGGACTCCACACAGATTTATAACTGCATGCACACTACAGTTGTCTTGTCCTACATTTCATCCTCCTCTAGTGTCTGTTATATAATCTGTGGTTATATTATAAGGAAAGAAAGACTTTGCTTGTATCCTGGTTTACTGTTTCTGTCCTCCTCAGGAGACCCGGAGCGACGGGGGTCCCCGGCAATAGGCTGTAACAGCACAGGCTCTCCGGTGCCCTTTGACCTGTCATCTCTTGGTTCTTCACTTCCTGTTCGTAAGACTCCCGAGTCCTTCCTCGGCCCCAACGCAGCGCTGGTGGATCTCGACTCTCTCTTGTCATCTAAACCCAAACCCAAACAGCCACCGCCCCCTTCCATCTCTTCCTCTTCAGCGCACAACCCCTTCCTCCAGAACACAGGTTAGTTACAGCTATCGTCTATATCTGTGTATAACCTGAGAAGACAGACAGACAGACAGACAGACAGACAGACAGACAGACAGACAGACAGACAGACAGACAGACAGACAGACAGACAGACAGACAGACAGACACACACTCTAACCCTGTTCATGGAAAGTGCATTTTGAGATAGCCTTCTTGGTAACACAAAACTTACATATTCAGTCACTAAAATTGAGAAAAGTTCATTTCAAACTATTCCACATTTAGCTATTTGGTTATTAAAATCCAAATCTATCATATAAAATGGTTGCGGATTAAATATGATTAGATTATTATATTAACTGGCATGTGTTGAAAAATATAAAAACCTGGCATGGATTGAAAAGGTATCTGAAAAAGTGTTGAACAAAGTGTAATGGCAGGTATGAAGTGATCCTGATGTGTTCCGGTCCTGTCTGACCTCTGACCTCAGGCTCATCTCCTGCTCCTGGCATGGCAGTGACTCCAGGCAGCACCATTTCCAGTCGGGGGGTTTCTCCAATACCTGCCTGCTCCAACCCGTTTGGCGTGGCCCCCCCCATGAGCTCCATCTCACCTCAGCCCTCCTCACTTGGCCTGAGCCTCCGCTCCAGTCCTGTGCCCCTCAACCCCATGCTGAGCATGATGCAACCAGGAATGGGCATGGGGCCAATGACTGTGGGTATGGGGGCTCCAGGGATGGGCATGGGCATGATGCAGGCCAGCCCCATGGGCATGCCCTTCAGCGGCCTCTCGCCTATGGCCCCCCCAGGCTCGGTTTTTATGGGGCACGGAGGCGGACCACCTCCTCAGCTGATTTTGGGTGGGCCAAGTGGATCCGGAGTGATGGGGGCAGGAGGGTCAGTGGGAGGCGGAGGAACGACGGGAGCGAGCACCAACCCTTTCCTTCTTTGAGGAAGTGTCACCACTACTTTGCTCACCAGTTTCAACCTCCCCTGTCGTACCTGCTGCCCCCTTCACCCCCACCCCCTCAACACAGTTTGTGTCCAAAAAGAAAAATGTGTACATTTCTATATTTAAAGAAAAAAACTAAAAATTTAAAAATTATGTTTATCTTTTCCTTCAAAAGCATTATTTCATTTCAGAATAATTTTCCACATTTAGTTTCTTTCATTACAGTATGGGTTGTTTGTGGGCGGGAAATAGAGATCTATTTATTTTAGTTTTAATCCTGTGCCGTTCTGTAGCGTTCTTCATGTTGTGTTATTTTCAGTCCTGTCTTGAGATGAAGGTAAGTCTGTGAGCAGAGGCGTTTTCAGTAGTATCACTCTGTAATGTTACTGCACTGAGAGAGAGCTGGAGAGAGAGCAGACATAGCCACTAACAAACTGAGAAACTGTTGCACCTCTCTCTCTCAATAGAATGAAGATAAACACTGAATCACTAAAAGGAAAAATGTGCATGAAGGATGATTTTTAATTAACTCCAATACAGACTGGAAATCCTGCATTAGCATTTCAGGCACAATGTGGTCAAATTGTTTCAACTCTTTTACTTTTAATTTAATATTAAATGTAATTTATTTTGTTTCCAATTTTTGGGAACAAATTAACAAGAAAATCACACGATGATGCCATTTAAATCAAATGCTTATTTTTTCCCTTCATATTATTGGAGAAAACTAAAGAGAGCTCTGACCTCTGTGGTCTGATGGGCGAAGTGATGGGATGTTTGTTGAATGTGTGTGTTTGCAGCCAGGTGCGAATGAGAAAATGAATGCTCATTTGTGAGTATGCAATAGTGCAAATGCCTGTTTCTGTGTATATGTGTCAATATCTGTCTCCATTCTTATTTCAGTGACTCAGAAAGAAAGAAATGACATCCATTATTTTTGTTTTAAAAAATTGTCACTTGTATTAATACTATGTAATGTTGGGATTTCAGATGAGGTATAAGGGTCACACATTTCTCTGCCAATCATATTTCACTTTTTTGTTTGTTAATCAGAAGCATTAGTTTTTCCAATCACACATTTCATATGGGACCCCTGGTGTCCAGGTGTCCCAGAGCTACACTGTCCACCCGTTTCAGCCCTGTCTTCGGAGAGGGAGAGTACTGATGCTTCTTAAAAAAAAGACAATTATTTCAATGAATGAAAGAAAAAAACTTGGACTTGACGACATGCTCCATGCTGTTCTTTTAATTTAGTTTGAATTAATTGTTATTTTATATCAACAAGAAAAATATCTTTTATTGGGTAAGGTTGACTTTTGTGTGGTGATGACTGAACATTCACATTTGAAAAGTAAAATGGAAAAAAAATCAAAAGGAATTTACGAAATAAAACAAAAACACTTTATGTGTTTGGCTTGTTTCATGCTTGTTATGTGTTTATTGTTTATATCCAAGCATCCCATATGTATTTCATTTCTGCAGATAATTTGATAAGAATATATTTACAGTTTATTTTCTTTGGTGAACATGTTTTAAAAACTAAAATCCAACAGGAAAAAAAAGCCTGCAGAAGAAAAGCTAAACAAAAGTTAAAACAGCTATGTTAAGGTGAATAATTTGTACAACTATTTAACCTTAAAATACAGCATTCAGTTGAATGTGACACACTTGATCCCAAACTTGCTCTCAGAGAAGCTTCAAGATACAAAAGTAAGGCAGCCCCTGCATAGAGTTTAGTGGAGACGGCTGTAAAGACTAAAGAGCCACATTTCTCTGATAAGTTCTGTTTTAAACTGGAAGTCAGGCTCAACCTAGCAGAGAGTCCCAGTCAAAGTCGTCCTGGATCTCCTCACTGTTGCTGTGCAGATTCTTCAATGGAGGACGCTGTCGTGGTGTCATGGACTGAGGCTGCATCCCAGCTGAGACACAGAGAAACATGGACTTAGTTAGCACACAACAAACAGGAAGTGAAAACACTATTGTAAGGTCATTCCTATTTAAATAACTTCTCCTTTACCACTGACTGCATCTACCATTATGGGAAACAACTAAGAAATAGAGAAACAACATGTACAGAAATAGTTAAACTCATTTATAATTTATATAATGTATTTATTGAAGTTAAAAATTGGGAAAATGTACAGACATCAATTTAAACAAGCAAATCAAGTTGGAAATAAATATGAATGTTAATGAATCAAGTAACAATTAGAAAATATGTTCTAGTTCTGTGCACATTAGTTATCAAATTAACATGCACGTGTATTTGTATGTTTGTATTTCTTTCTTTTATATCAATTGTATAATTTATTGAGTTATTTACTTCGAAAAATATCTGAACCTATCCTTTCAAGCGCCATACAGAATTCCACTCAGTTACCACAAACATTTCAATGGAAACCCAATCGACCATGATGTCCAGTTCTTACCGGTTGTGTTTGCAGGTTGTGTGAGCTGAGGTCTTTGGCCCTGCATGTGCGGAGCCCTGCGGGGGGGCTGCACTCCACTGGCGGGGTGAACTATGGGAGAGTAAGGGAGGGGTGAGGGATGAGTGAGGCTGGCGAGGGTAGGAGGCGGATTGGAGGTGAATGGTGGGCCGTGTAGGGGGTGAGGACCCCCGAGGGCCAGGGGGGAGTTACTCCCAGAGGTAATCATGCCTTTCTGAGTGAAGAAGCGGTTCAGAGAGTCACAGAGGGACGTGAAGAGCGTCGGGTCCAGTGCCCAATCACAGAGCTCCGCCTGCCGCATGCCCTCCAGCAGGTCTGGGGACAGAATGGAAGAGAAAGTCTTTAATAAACAACAACAAAAGTTATTGAAAAAATGTTTAAATTATCCTCATATTCAGTTGTTTCACTATCTGCCAGCCATGAAGAGTTTATACATCAGCAGAAAAAGACAAACATCTTAATGGGTCAGTAAATCTGGCAGTTCACACAAACCAGATTTATTTTTATCTGCTGAGGTTTTGAGATATCCACAGTATCTCTGAGAATTGTATTCCACCACTGTACCATGTACACATTGTATTAGTGGTGTCACAACACAGCACCATTCCAGGCCGCAGTGAAGATGATATTCATTATTGAATAATCTGCAAATTATGCTTTTTGTAATTAATCAATTTGGATATTAAATAAAAAATAAATAGTAAAACATTTCAAAAGATAATTTCTAATGCCCAACAATATTCAGGTTACTATCGAATGACAAAATTAAACCATTAAATCCTCACATTTAAGAAGCTGGAAGCGAAGAACAATTGGTGTTTTTGCTAGGAAAAAATCAATTGACTGCATTATAACTGCCAATACATTGTCTGTTGCTTGACTAACTGGCTCCTCTCTTCCTTTGTCTATTACGAGAGAGTAGATGAATATCTCAAAACCTCAGCAGATTTGACACAAACAACCTCCAGAAGAGAAACAACATGTTATCAAGACTCTGGTGAACAGCACAGACCTGGGTGGCCAGTGAGGTCGATGTTGGCCCAGTCTAGACTGCTGGCAATGCGGAAGCTCTCCTTCAGAGAATCAGGGTTACTGAACCAGTCAGCTGGCACCGCTAAAGTGGAAGAGGGAAGGTAACTTTAGAAAGCACTGATTCTGCTTTTAATGCAATTCAAGCATGTCTGGGGTCGGTAAGTAAGGTCATGTTGAACTTACTGTATTGTGGAATGCGCTCAGTCTCAGGAGGGTGTGCAGCTAATGGAGGTGCTACATGAGGTGCTGCAGGTGGAGCTACATGTGGAGCTGCAGGTGGAGGTGCTGCTGCTGGTGGTGCAGGGTGAGGGGAAAATGGCAGCAGAGTTGGAGTGTGAAGTGGGGTAGTGTCGTTGTTCAGAGGAGCCAGTGGAGCAACATCCGCTGTAAATTGCATAAAAACAAGTCACTCATCCAAGCTGTTAATGTGTATAATGTGGGCTTAATCAATATTTGAGTTTCCATTTTGGCACAGAGGTCCTTTATCTGAAAAGCAAATGCTTAACTCCACATTACTGATTTTGCTGGTACAGCACTACTTAAATGAGGCATGATACAGATCATGTAAGCAGTACAAATATGACATATTGCAATCTTTATTTGTGGTTCGGAAATTGTAATATATATAACTATGTTGCACTTTTCAAGATGACTGTTCCAAAGTGCTGCATTAGACAGACATAGTACTCACACTGTGAGCCACCCCTGTCCCGCATGGTCTTGAAGATAGACTTGAAAGACGCATACAAGTCTGGCAAGATCATCTCGTCGAAGGTGAAAAGCAGCTGAGGCTCGGAGGAGTTCACTGAGACCACAGGAGCACCAGCAACAAATGAAGGGACCCCACACGCAGGGGAGTGAGGGGGGACGGACACAGTGCAAACAGGCACTGCGGTAGGAGCGCAGGTGAAAATGGGACCAGAAACTGAATTAGCAGGATAGGACAATGGGGCATTGGAGAAAGAATGAGCTGAAGGAGAAGACATATTGGCAGCAGATAAAGGAGGGGGGGTAAAAGTTGGTCCAGGTGGATGGTGAGGTGAAAAGGAATGGATAGAAGACATAGGGGCAGCAGGAGATGGATTATGGACAGAGTGAGAGGACACAGGACTTGGCATGTAGGGTGATGGTTGCTGTGAAGATAAAAGATTAGATCAGATGAAACGCTGAAACAACCCTGACTGTGATAAAGAAAGGTGAAAGTGATTCTACCTTGCATGGGGGAGGGGAAAGGGAGGCAAAGTGGGGAGGCTGCTGCTGGATGGCTCCCAGAGGCTCTGTGTTAAGAAGCTGGTGGTCTCTGTGTGAGGGTGGAGGTGGATGTTGATGAGGAGGTGGATGTTGATGAGGAGAAGCTCTGCTCTCCGCTTGTGTCCCTACAGGAACCTGAAACAGCACAGCGAGACGAAAGTGAAAGGGTGGTAAAAATATAAATTCCTGCAGGAAAGTAAAATAAAAAACAATTTTTTCACCTCAAGCCCTCACCTCAATAAACTGTAACTGAATGCTGACTAATCTCTCAACAATGTCAAGTTTTTCAATAGGCGCATTCTCTTCTATATAAAGTAGGTGAGTAAGTGATATTACAACATACCTCCTGCCTCTCCTCTTCCTCCTCTGGATAGGGACGTTTAGGCGCCCTCGCTTGATTCATCTCTGCAGGTCCATCCATTGTCCAATAGGAGCCCTGCCATTAACAAAACAAGTGCTCAGATTAACGCTCTTCCCTTCCTCCATCTCACATGATGCAGAATCAAAATGTGTCAGTATTCACCTTGCCGGGGTCACTCTGTGGTCGAGGAACTTTCCTGAAGCATTTATTAAGGGACAGATTATGCCGAATGGAGTTCTGTGAGGGAAACAAAATTATGAAGTCAGTCGTGCGTCAGCTGGAAATGCAAATAATATGGAAATTGGTAACATATCCCAAAACATCCCGAACCATAGTTATCACCATTCTAATATGAAGATAATTTGTTATTGTTCTACATTCAAGCTTACTTTCCAGCCGCGGCCAGCTCGGCTGTAGTAGGGGAAGGTGTCACTGATCCAGGTGTAGATGTCGTTCAAACTCAACTTCCTCTCAGGTGCAGCTGCTATTGCCATGGCGATTAGAGTGGCATAGCTGTGAGGGGGTTTCCCTTTGTAGTTAGAGTGGGAGGGGTCCGGCAGAGAGGGGAGGAAGTCTCCCCTCTCCCTCCCTCTGTCTTTCTTCTTGTCCCTCTCTCCTCCTCTCTCTCTCCCCGAGCGCAGGCTGCTGATTCCCAGCTGAGGCAGCCAGTCGATACTGGTGAGACTGGAGTTCAGTTCAGAGGACATGGTCTCTTTTTCTCTGTTTGGGTATGAAGGATCAGAAGAGAGCAATTTAACAACAATTCCCTTAACTTGGGACACTGTAGCTATAAACACAACACTGAGTAATGCTTTTACAGATTTCCCTCTGCCTGTGATGTAACACTGTCAACCGCTCTGTTCCTGTACTTCCACTCTGGAAGTTCCGACACTTTGCCCTGCTGTGGAAACTATCCACTCACAAGCAAATACATGAAAATGACTGCCTATAAGTGTGACAACTCCACATATACTTTCTATTTTGTGAGGAATAAGAATGACTTGCTTACCTCTGTTTGGTCACTCGAGGCCCAAGGCCTTAAAAAGTGTTAATATTTGATGTTGTCATCAGCTGTTCACAACTGCTGACAAACTGCTGTCCGTCCCTTCCTTCAGATCTCCCTCTTCAGCAAGTTGATCCCCACAAGGTCAGTCATGCCTTTGGTTGGTGAAAGTTTGTGTAACTTTGTAGAAATACATACAAAAAAAACTTATCGGAGAGCTTCCTTTTTCTTTCCCTCGCTCTCCTTCCCCTCCCTTTCTGGCTTTACCAGAATTACGTCACTCATCCCTCCCTCTTTGTGACCTCCCTCTTTGCGCCTCCCCTCTGTGAGCTGGTCCCTCCTCTTCAGACTCTCTAAGTTTACCAGGACTGCAATGAATAGGGACAACCTGTCAGTTTCTACTTCAACAGTTCAGACTCAGGATTTCAAACAAAGCATGAGAGTTTGATTCTGAAACATGAACACAAGAGCCATACAAATATATAGCAATATCCTTTTATTGAAGCACTTTATCAGTGTGTTGCAGTGAAATTCTGTACAGTATTTTAGGGACAGAATCACAGGAGATTGTCCTGCTACAGAGCGCTGAAGAAGGAGAGGAGGCCGGTGTCAGGGGACGGGTGGGCCAAAAGCCTCTGGATCTGTCAATAAAGAAAATAAGTTTGTCAGGCATGAAACAAACTAAAGTAACTCAGGAGAGCAACAAAGAGCAGCTATAGCAAGCACCTCCTTGAAGTTTGGGTGTTTGGCGCCTTGAACCAGCTGCAGCAGAACAGCCTCAGTGGTGGTGAGGAACGCCCCGCTCTGCTTCAGTCGGGACAGAGCAAACAAACGGTCTGTCTGGCTGTGTGGGGAGACACAAAAGTAGGAACACATATAAACCGATTCCAGAAACACAGAGAAACAAATCTATATGTAATGTGGGTCAGACGATGCTATATAACAGAACAAAAAATAGAATACACAGATACCTTCTGGATGAGACGGCATCAGCCACGATATGAACCTCTATTCCCTTTTCAAGGAGGTCATATGTTGTGCACTGTGGAAAAGACAAGAGGGAAGGGTATTTAATTATTAACTTAATCTCAGTTGCACACCAGACCATGAAAACTAGCATAATAAAATGTCTTTAGAACAGCATAATGTTATAGCTTAATAATAAGATTTCCCATCATCGCCTTCCACATAATAAATGTTCATATTTTACAGTTTGTGGGTTGGTAGGTAATCCAACCCACGTGTATGTACACTAAACAACTGAGTTTTTCCACTATATTTCTCCTTTAATCTGTGAAGGACCACTAATAAAAAGGGTTTCATGTCAATCAAAAATCCATGCAAGAATGCATACGACACATATGGTATGTATGAGCAAGATCTGGCATCTTTAAGAACAGTAGACAAGCCAACTGGAGAATAAAACCTGCAAGTAATTGTGATTTACAAAAACTATAACAAAGGAACATACTTAAAATACATTTCAAATAATGTAGAGGACTTATGTTGTGTTTCATGATGCTGAGAATTATATTATGACATTTGAACAGTGATGTGGTCTTACTGCAATACAGGCGTGTGCCTCTATTCCACACAGTATAGCCTGCTTGGGGTTCCCGAGGGCCTGCATCTGCTTCTCCACCTCATCTATCATCATGGTGAAAGAGGTTTTAGCATAAGCAGTCAGGTCACCTGCCTCCAGCTCTTGTACAGTGGGACCCAAGCCTTTAGGGTACTGCTCTGTTAAAATGGCGGGGATGCCGAGAACACGACTGGCCTGTGAAGTGAGATATAATGAATAGTTAATAATAAATATAGGAAACTGATTACTGGTATGGTTGACAGCTACTTGCGTGATTCTGTGATGGTGAGTTTTCCCAACCTTGAGCAATCTGGCCGCATTGCTGACAATGTTGGGAAATTGGAAGATGTTGGGTCTGAACTTCTCCTGCATGTCACACAGGAGGAGCACTGCATCCTTGGTGGAGAGCCGGCCAATGCTTGCCACTGGAAGAGCAAATTAACAGAAAAGGAGTTACAGATTTAAGGTCAGGAACAACACAGTGGATTGGCCACTGCATATTAAAATAGCATTGAAGTTGTAATAATATCCCCCATTCAATGTCATGTACGCAATGCAGTTGCTGCGTTGCAAACATACATTTTGCATTCAAATGATGTTTTTCGAATTTGTGCATTTTGTGTCTACTTTTAAAGGAAATAGGTTCTCTTCCTTGTACGAAAACTTTCGTCAATGGTAAATGGCATTGTCTTTATAACAATGAGAACAGTCTCTTAGCTGAACACAATTGAATTAGAGTGACATGGCGATATATAGCTACGGTCATTTGAGCTAAACGTAATATAAAGAAACATTCAAGTGAACTTACTGCTGTTGTCTGAATGGTCCTAGTGTCTGGTAGAGGTAGAGGACTGGGTAATGGGTCAAACAGGGCTGTAGAAAGTTCAGCTGTCAGGTTAAAGTGTAATGTCCAATGTGACTGTGTTATGAGAAACGAACACAACATGTTATTTTAGTTGAAGCGAAAGAGTAGGAATGCATGCAATATTTAACAAATACGTGCACAAGATTAAATCAATAGACAATCAACTTCCACATAAGCAATTGAACAATTCCAAATTCAAAAAAAGAACAACTAACCTAGCATGTAGCTATGAGGAAGACACACAAGTTCTACAGCCTTTGATAAACACAGCAGCGCCCACCGCCCATTGCCCAATAGAATTACGTGTCTTCGTGATTGACGGTTCTTAGAGCCAATAGCAGCCATTGTACGCACCCAATCGCTAGGCTTGTTCAGGTGGGTGGTAACCACAGCCAGAGTAGTCACCTGAAGATGTCTGACAATGCAGAGTCCCCAACAGAAACGCCAAAAGAGGAGTCACAACCGCCGCCAGACGATACGTCGACAAATGATGAGAAGAAAAAAAGTAAGAATTTGTTATATATCCAAAACTCTACTTAATCAGTGACAAATAACTTTCTGTTTACGAGGGATGTTGACAGTGCTAGAAGAAACTGTTCCGGGTGTGTGACGTAAATTAAGATCGACAGAGATTTTGGCCAATAGAAAGGCTCCTTTTTTCTGTTTAGCCAATAAGCATTAATCTTTTTTCATTTAGTACTACCGGTTTGGGGAACGGCTAAATCAAATGCTGCTATTTATGAAGGCAAAACATAATCTTTTTACTAATGTAATATTAGTTTCCCTCGTGGGATATATACTTTTTAGAGATGCTGTTTACATGTGTTTACATAACATATATTTTACGATAGTGCCAATATCAACTACCTCTTGTAACTGTCATTGTATTAATGCTAAGCTAACAAACTCCAGTTAGCTTAAAATTGTCACATAACAGATCTCGTTTCATGGTTTAGGTTTAAGGCATTAAAAACGTTCTTTCAGGAATTGCAAGGAGTATCCTACTTGTTACTAATATTATTCTCATGAGCTGTGGGAAGTTTAATCCAGGGAGACTTTCTGTTAGAGTTATTTTATAAAACTGTTTTTACCAAATAAATACTCTATTTCATAGATAAAATATATTAGTGATGAGTGAGCCCATACTTGACTGAAGTGTATCATGTCTAGTATATTAGAAGATATCTCCTCTATTTTTTGTAGCCCTGTATGTTTATCATTTATGTACACAAAAATAATTTTTTGAGTATAATATTAAAATTCTGTTTCTTCTGAGCACAGCCTATTTGTATTTATTAAAAAAAATGTAAAGAGTGAATGGCATGTACTTAATTCTGCAGTATTTTCTCAATTTCTTCTCCATGTTTCAATGGATTTAACTTCTCCATCAATTCCCACACAATTTATCTTCAGATTCGGCTAGACAAGTTTGGGTGGCAGCAGCAGCACTTTCACCTTTTATTTTCTCCACTTTTGTAGTTGATGTGCTGCTGAAGGCAGTGGGGGATACTCCTATAATGAAAACAAAGAAGTGGGCAGTGGAGCGGGGTCGGACGATACTGTCCCTGTCTCAGTTCATCTCTCGCTTCCTCAAGATTGAAGGCAGTGAACAACTGGTAAGGATGAAGTTTGTCAACCTGTGTGTTCACTTTCTAAAACTTTAGGTCTTCTTTTCTTTTCATGTCACTTCATCTGCTTTTTTCCAGTTCATTTATGTTAACCAGTCATTCGCCCCTTCACCGGATCAAGAAGTAGGCACCCTGTTTGATGTGAGTAAACACCTACAGTATTTGAATGCCCTGTGACTGTTTGAACCTAAACGGTATTGATTTGTAATTCATTTTCAGTATGTGCAACTAAATAATCTCAACTCCAAAGTCCATTTAAACACCTTTTCCTTTTAGAGATTTAAGCCTCATCACCCAACACCATGTTTGATTCCAGTTACATTTACTTATAAAGAGTAACTAAAAAGCAACTAAAATATAGAATCCAGACACACAAACCTAAACTATGTCTCCAAGTACATTTGCAAAACAATACACACAAAAGGTTGAGTTCCTTCATGTTTACAAGCCAACAACAACAATTGAATTTATTTGTTTGCCTTGTATTTATTTAGTAAATCCACCAAGCCTGTCTCCTTACAAATAATATTGTTTCATTTTGAATTGTGTTCTGTAAATCTTACCTTTTCTTTTTTATAGGAGATGTACTTTATACAAAATGACAGAGTATGATGGTACTAAACCACTAAACTAGAAAATATCCGAACTTGCTTAGCCTCTTGGCCTTTTAATGAAATATTATATTGTTAGTGTTTGTACTTTCCAATCCTGGGCCGTAGAAGAGATTGTGTCATGTGGAGCTTTAACCAGCAGAGGGGGCAGTAAGAGGGAAGCTCCATGTTTCAAATGCTAAAATCCTAAACCACTGATTAAAGTAAGAAACTGTAATGACCTCAAAGTCCAGAATTGACAGGGGACATCTGCTCTTACTGCTCTGCAGCTCAATATCCAATTAAATAGGACAGTTAACAGTAGTTTGTACAAAGTAGTTTGAGCTGTACTGTCACATCACTTCCTTTACTGCATTTTTCTCTCTTTCTTTTTCAGTGTTTTGGCAGTGATAACAAGCTGGTTCTACATTACTGTAAATCTCAAGCCTGGGGTTGAACTGTTTCTTCTGCTCTATTTTGGACCTGACTCTTTCTTTAATCCATCCACCAAACACACAATATTTTTTTCCATTCAGTTTGTTCTGTAAATACATATTGTAAATAAATTATTGTGACTATGTAAAGCTCCTTCTGTCATTTTTTCAAGTTATCACTCAAACATTAAAATACTGGGCACAAGACCTGGCTTTGCACAGCGGTAAAGGTGATAAGGGAAAAAAGGAAATGGCCATTCCTATGGATAAGATGGTTCACAGTGTTATCCAAACTTTGAGTGTTCAAAATAAATACAGAGAAAAAGTTACATTTAACAAAAGTTTTTGGGAGATTGCAAAGGACCATCCACTCAAAATAGACAGACACGGGAAAAGAGAGGGCACCACAGTAACAGATGGTCTTAGAGGGATTACACGATCCAGGATGGGGTTGTGACATCAATTCCCAAGAAAGCCAGAAAAGAGAGTGGCGTGGAGACAGACAGTCTCCATCGGTGCATCTCTGTCCGACTATTGGCCAGGAGGATTAAAGGGAGGATCTCAACTGGAGAGGTAAGGATCACTGACTCATCCTGGAGGAGAAACACAAGTGACGGATACTGAGGGAAAAGATCAAGAGGCTAGTGACTCTTAAAATCAGTTCAAGATGGAGCGACTAAAATCAAGTACTTAAGGAGCTTTTTGATGAAAGGCTCTTGACCAGGGCAGAGATAACAGAGGACTGCAGCTTTACAGGACTGCAACAAGTGGACCTTTTTTATTTCACCTTTCCATCCTGATAGTTACCTCATGTTTGCCCTGAAGTGCTACAAGGGACAAGGAAAATATATTTGGTAGGTACTTGTTACTTTAAAAAAATAACTATGACTCTATTGATTAGTCAATCAACAGAACATTTATAATTTCTGTAATCTTTACTTCGAAATACCAGTTACTGGTACCTGCATTTCAAATGTCAAAATGTGATGCTTTTGTCAAGTATTTATGATGGTTTTTAATTGAGTAGCTCTAGGTTTTGGACTGATGTTGGATACAACTATTAAAATGAAGATTTTACCAACTGGAAAATTATAATTTACATGTTCAACTTTTTTCTGTGGCTTACAAACAAAACAATCAAAAATAATAACCAGTACTTACAGTTTTAAGAATACAGAACTGCGATATATATATATATATATGCATTGCTTTTCTCATTACTACTATTATATACACTTAGTACATATATCAGATATTCAGATAATGTGCTGGTACCATTTCTAATCAGCTACTTAACATTTGTAAAGACAGACAAACCTGTCAATGCATCTTGTCAGACATAGTAAAAGTGGTGTTAACGCGTTGTATCTATAGATAAGCTTGCACTGAATTCATTAATGGAATAAACTCCAACAAACGTATTTTGATCACACTATATAAGTTCAGTATATAACGCTTAAGAGAAATGTTCTTAATTGAGAACAAATTGTATTGAGTGTGGAGGAAATATTGTAGATAACATCAAGATACACAGAATACAATATGTTTACAGATACAGTCAATAGAAAACGATATACTAAACATACAGATTGTAGTTTTTCTTCATTATGCATCCTAATGCCCTAACGTGTATGTAGGTATTTGTATTATGTGCTGTATATTATCAACTTTATTCAGATTCTAGAAACCAACATTGGCAGGTGTTTCATGCAGATCAGAGATTTCTATACTATCCCTTGTTTAACTTCTGTTCTGTTGTGTTTCAGGGTCTGGGGGCTTACAGGCAGACATTGCATGAGAGAGAGAGAGCAGACATGGTCAGGATGCGCTTCACACTAAAACACACCTAACACCAACAGATAAAAGAAGATTATCAGGGATTACTAGCAAAACATTCATTTAGATCTGTGGTTTATCCATAATTTCATCAAAAGAAAAGTAATCTCTTCTTCCACTGAGTGTCCCACAGTGGAGTTAATAATGAGAGGCGGGGTCAGGCCTGAGTGTGTTAATCAGGAGGAGGGGAGATATTAGCTGGGGTCACCGGATAGCACTAGCATTATTATTCTTTCATAAACCCTTCTTAAGCCCTTCTTATCAACACATTTAAATGTCACCATCTGAAGACCCTGTTTTTAGCCTTGGTAGTTTCATTTAAACATTTAATCTTACTTTCTTGCCAGGAGATGGATTGGGTTTAAGGATATCCTCCATCTCCTTAGACATACACATTTTAGTGATAAATCCAAGCATTTTTTATAACTCTTTTGTAAGCGTTGCATTGATCTTTAAAGTGAGCACAAAGGGGTCTGAGGTCAGGGGATGTATGGCCATCATTCACCACAGGGATCAATAGCAGGATATCACATTCAATCTTTCTGTCCAGCATACCGTTGAGTATTTGCATTTCTCCCGGAGCGAACCAACGTCCACCTAAATCCCCTCTTGTTCATTTTTCGTTCCATCTGTTCTTTCCCACATGTATGAACTTCAGAGCATCTTATCCAGCTTCCCCCCCCCCCCTCGCTATCCTATCTTTTAATCAATCTGTCTTTAAAGTATCGCTTTGTCAGCTGTGTTTGGTCATCTTTTGTTTAAACAGTTACATCACATTAATTGTTTTCTCTCCATCTAAACCTGGCAGCTCATCACCTCTTTAAACCATCCCAAAACATCTGCCCTGCCCTCCCAGCACCATCTGTGACTGCAGTTATACCCTCTGTCCTGTTCTTCCTATATCCACGTGCAGCATCTCCCCCCTCTTTGCCTCACTTTGTCCCCCCTCTCTCGCTGGCCTCGCCCTGCCTCCCTCTTCTCCTGCGTGGCCATGCTGGAGCGAATGTCCCGTCGCTCTCGCTCCCTGCTCTCCCTGACCTTGACCTCTCTGGCTCTGGCACTCTCCATCCTGGCCCTCTGCACCTCTTACTGGTGTGAGGGCACCCACAAGGTGGTGAAGCCCCTCTGCCTGTCGCCCGTCAAAATGAAGAACTGTGGTCAGAACAACAGCGAGCCTTACACCACAGGTAGATGTGTTTACCTCTCCACATCAAAGTGTTCTGTGAAGCTTTGTTTGCTTCCTATTGCTTTATTGTGTTTCTTTATTGCTTCCTTTATGTATACTGTAACTTTAACTTCACTTTTAGTTAGGTGATTACATACAAATGAGTGTATTTACATGTATCCTAATACCCACTTTTTAAAGGAACACTTTTTCTAGTTATCAAAAAGCTCCCTCTTGGTTCTGACAATCAATATAGTCTCAACAGAACAGCTAAGTATGCAGTCCGAGCAAAGACATTCAATTACTGATAAGCAAAACATTCATGGGCACAGATACTTGTCATGCCGTATTGAATTCATCTATGAGTTGGATCATCAAAGGCACAAAAGAAAGTTGCCTGTGATCCACATAATCCATATATCTGTTGGGGCACGTTCACGGGCATTTCACAAGACATTTGTCGGAAACAGTGTGAGCTCATGGATACCTGGCATCAACAGTCTGTGATGCTTTCCTAGTCTTTCTCAATAGTCGAAACATTGTTATTGACCAGGTACTGTACATTATTGCCACAGGTTACTCTGTTTCAGACAGATACCCTCAGCAGGATAATGCACCATTGTTTTTGGGATGCTTTAAGAATCACTACTTTCTAATTCCAATGGTACAGTAGTTTTATCATTTATTTATACATCAAGACATCAAGATAATTTGACAAAAGCAATCAAGATGTAAGGACTACTTAAGGTTTTTTTGTTGCTTTCATCTGCAACTAATGCCTTCAGCAAGGTCAAGAATGAGCCTACATGTTGATGGACCAAAATGTTTCTCTGCAATTGAAAGTATCTTGTGTGTTCAGTGTGCATATATGGTATATCAGATCACATTTTAGTTAAATGTCTGTGCATGTGGTCAGCTTGTTATTGTGTATTATCTCTGAGTCTTTCAAAAATATGTGAAGATCTTAAATGCAGCTTTCTGGCGCTGAACTCACCAAAACTTTGGCCTTGACTTTTGAACCTGATTACATGAGTATTGAATTCTAGCACTGTATTACTGCATAACCAGAAACAATGCCTCAAAATAATCTCACTGGATAAACACACAGGCTTCTCCCCTTTTGATTGTCCCTGGTTTCTTTTTTAATCTCTTTTTGCACATACCTTCCCGCAGTGAATTTAATTATGGTGTAGTATTAATCTGTGGGGTGTGATGGCACATCCCACGTTTTAGGGTTTATTGGACATTGGCTGCTGCCTGGTTTTTATTTCTCAACAGATATTCTTAATCCACAATGGGATTAACAGCTCTTACCGCATCAAAAAATCATCTACATGTACTTTGTGTATTTGTTCAGAAATGTCTTCACGGTGGTAGCTTTAACTGTCCCTTATGTTTTTAAAACTGATACAAACACATGTGGCACGACATGGTGCTGACAAGCCTGCATGTGACTGAAAAACACAGGCATGATACTTTTGAGACCATGGTGTGAGAAACCAACTAGATTTGTGCCCATTATTTTCTCTCGGTCTCTCAATCTAAACTCAAAACATGTTTTTCTCCAACAAAATCAGGGTTAAGCTGCAAACAAAATGTGTGTTTGTAATTCTCCTCTCAGACAATTCATGCATTACGTTTTTTGACAACTTAATATTTTGTCAAAGATGCTATTAGATATTTCTGAAGTGTAAGGGCAAATGCAGTATGCACACTGTGTGTCTGTGCATGTCATGCGTGTACTGTATTAAACAACAGTTGTTGATGCCTGCACATCCAATACATAAAAAGGAAATGTAATGTTTCCCCTACAGGAAGAGGGTCCTTTTTTAGCACTTAAAACGGTTTGGCTTAAGATAAGATATACTTTATTGATCCCAAATTTGGAAAAGTTTTCATTGCAGCAGCATGAAAAACAATGTATTACACGTATTTAGAAATAAAAAAAGAGTAAAAAATAAACAATTATACAATATAAACGTTGCAAAATAGAAGATAAAACAGAACAAAAAGAAACTAAAACAAAAAAGTTGACCGTGAAGAAAGGATATCTAAACTATCTGCCAAATGAAACAATATTGACAGGCTAAATTACAGCTGGCACAATACAAAATATTATTTACATTTAGTGTATGAAACAAGAATGGCATAAAAAATGTATATAAATGTCAAATATGCTGTGTGAAGTTATATTTTTATATATTGCACCAGCACATGAAAAGCTTTTGCATATTTGAAGGCAATTTTCTTGCTGTTATAATTGTAATCTTCGTGGTTAAATGCACTTAGTGTTACCACAACCTCCATTATCCACAACAGGGATGGACAGCCACAGATATAAACCTATATGTGTTTTTTTTTCTTATTGTCCACCTCTTGCTGTCCCACAGAGAGTCCCACTCAGAACCCGTACAACCGCACCCTGTCTCCGGCCCGGAGGGACGAGCTGGCCCGGATCAGACAGCGGCAGATGGCTAACGCAGTTCAGTACATATGGGAGACAGGAGAAGACAAGTTTGCTTTCAGATACTTCCACACTGGTTTCTGGGAGAGCTGCGAGACACACAACGATGGTGAGCTAACACTTGCATCAGGTCACAGTATTTCCGTGCTCTTTTAGCTTTCTTAGATTTTCATTGGTTCTTTCCAGTCTCATCTCTCTGCTAAATCTTTTCTGATTTGAATTCAACGAAAAATGTCAATTCTGTCTTCATTTTTTCATATCTGTTCACAATTTGGCTGGCAGGGGAGAAATGTCGAAGCTTTATAGATTTAACGCCTGGGGAAACACAAGGTGAGTTGTGTATTGGTTGAAAAAATGATTTGTGAAATTATTATTTCGGCCTTATTTGAAAATATTTGTCATATTAATGTGAGTGTGTCAATTGTGCCTGTGTTTTTAAATGTTGCAGGTGTGCTCTGGCTGTCAGTTATTTCAGAGTTTACGTACATCGGTCTGCTGGGGATGGGCTTCTTACTGATGTGGCTGGAAGTCTTGTGTTCCCATAAAGAGATGCACTCGCTAAAGATCAATGCCTATGCAGCTATCTGTACTGTGTTATCAGGTGAAGCTCAGTTCATCACTTATCTTTCACTGACTTTATAACCTCCTCATTCTACATACAGCATTCTCTATTTGCATTGTGATCTTTCTTGGTTCGATCTGTTTTGTTTCACACCCCTGTAGGTCTTCTTGGGATGGTGGCCCACATGATGTTCACCACCGTGTTCCAGATGACAGTCATCGTTGGCCCCAAAGACTGGAGGCCTCAGTCCTGGGACTATGGCTGGTCTTTCGCGTAGGTGGCAGCATACACACCCGATTATTCAAGAATACACATTCATATATTTGTTATTTACAATTCATGATGTCTCTCTTTTGTCTCTAACTCTCCTAAATCTGCTCTGTTCCTAGTCTTGCCTGGGTGTCCTTCAGTTGCTGTATGGGGGCCGCGGTGGTCACACTCAACTCTTACACGAAGACCATCATCGAGCTCCGCCGCAGACAGAGGCTCCGATTGGAGGAAGCGAGAGCCGCCACTCATGCTCCTTCCTACGACGAGGTCGTTCCCGGGGGCGGGCTGTACTCTGTCAGCGGCCTATTGCAGTGTCCGGACGGCATGATTGACGTGGCGTGGGCCCCGAATGGCAGCGTGGTGGGAATGGGAAATGGAGACGTACCAACACTGGTTTTAGTAGGAGGCTGCGGGCCAGAAGGGTGTGAAGACTGTGAGAGAGAGATGGATGATGCTATGGACCGAGTGGATTCCCCTTGTTAGTGGAACTTTGATTTCCATCAATTTATAAGAGCCGAAAAACAAAAAAAAGGAAAGAGACTTTCACCGAGCTTGAAAGGGATGAATGTGAGCAAACAGATTCAGTTTTTCTTTTCTTCTTCTTCCATTTTCCAGTGAGGTTGGAACACACATTTTGCGTTTGAAGGCCGCGGAAATCTATGCATAATGAAACTGTAAAGACTACAACTGTGTGTCACACTGACATGCAAGATTGTTTCTGGGTATTTCTCAGTGCCTCATGGTGGAAAAGTTAATGTGTGTCTGTATTTGCAAAGGCACATGTTTATATTGTTTTATTGGTTATTTATCAACTCGCAATGTATCAGGTGTAGACAGGACAGATTTTTCTTCTCCTGTTGAAAAGATCATCCTGTTCATTCATAGTAAATATACAATATAATCTCATTTATCTGAGTGGGACATTTAACATGTTTCCTTTTTCAATCTCCTCTGTCTCTTGTGACAAACTTTAGAAGCAATGCACGCATAACAGAAGCTACATCAAACACAGTTTCTCTGCAGATGCACAGACACATACGATAGACACATAGCGATTGAAAGATTACAGAGCTTTTGAAAAGTCTGCTCTCTGATGTTGAACAGAAGATTATGTGTAAACCAGTAATCCCGAGTTGGATGGAAAGGAGGAGGGAAGCATGTGAAGGGATGGAGAGGTGGAGGGGGAGCAGGTTGTCGGGGGGAGTTGGAAAGAAATTAAGGCTGGCACGCACCCGCACACAAAAATTTGCACCATGGAAACATCACACTTTCAGGGAAATAATTGTGTTGAATGTACATTTATACAGGCAACAATTTCTAAATAAATGCATCAATATGTTCCTTAGATCTTTGTCGGTTTAACGTGTGGTACAGCACTGGCTTTATGTCTGGGATCAACAAAATTGAGAATTTAAAGCCATTTTTTTATAGCATATTATGCAGTGTGTTTCTAGGTCATTGAAGAATTTACTGTTTACTGGGGGAGACAAATAACTCGATTTTTAAGCACAGATTTATGAGAAAACCTTTAATGTATTTATTGTACAGTGAATTCAGTACAACACGTTAGAGCTACAACCTTTTGTAGACATTTCCAGTTCTGTAGAAAAAACTATAATACCTTTCATGCATGAATTATGAAAGCCTCAGTCAGGATTTTTACCAAGTGTTATTATTGCTCTTGTGGCATGAAAAACAAGATTTGAATTTTTTTTAATCTAGTTTTTTCAAAGAGATTTTTATATGTCCACTCGACAGTATGCGTTCAGGGTTTGAACTGCAGAGATTTACATTTGGAAAAAATTATAAATAAAGATGTGCAAACTTAAAATTACATTATAATAACATAAGTATATTGATTTACGGTCCAAAAAGATATTGCAGATGAAGTATTTTCAAGAATAACCAGGGCCAGGGGCCAATTTGAGGCCCCACGCACAGTTATTTGATGAGTGCTAGTGGAGCCTCGCAGCGGCGAAACCGTGCCGCGCCACCCTAATTGCGCCACATAAGCGCATAGGTGCGCCTCAGATGAGGCCCCCCTCCGCAAGGTGTGCCCCCCTCCACAAGGTGAGGCCCCACACAGTCTGCATGATCTGCCTGTAGGGAGGGACGGCCCTGGGTACAGCAGCAGCAGTACCAGTATTCATTGTAGTTGAAATAGCCAGTGATGCATGACGTCCACTGTAGTGGACAGGTGGTTAATCATGATTTCCTGCAAACTTAAACTCAATACTTTGATAATTTATGAATTATATGATTCCTTAGTTGTTACTTGATGTCACCACATTTTTTATACCTGCAGGGGACGCTTTCCATAAAAGGATTGGCAAGATATAGATGGGTGACTTGGTCCATGTGGCTTTCTGTCGTCCATCTTGGTTTAGAGACATGTATCATGCACTTACACTGACTTGGCTCTGAATAGCAGTGTATGGGATGATGCAATAGGGTCCTATGTAGTGGCTGATGGTGCAACTATGCAAAAAAAAACAATGCATATACAAGAAAACACCTTTTGAATAGCTGTCCACTGTAGTGACCTCTATGCATGAAAGGGTTACGCAACCTGTCGGGTATGATACTTATGAATTGTTTATTATCATACAAAAGAAGTAGCAACAAAGCTTATTTTTTACCTGTACAGAACGCTACGCCTTAATTGGCCTCTTTTAGCTTCAATATTATATCGATTAAAGGACAAACATTAGTAAAACAACCTTAAATAAACTAAACTTACTGAAACGTTAGTTGCAACCAATATTTAGCAGGAAGAGCATTTACACAGAGGGGTGGAGTGGATCCAAGAGCAAGGAGGAAAAGGGTTTGAAAGACTTTAACGAGAGGGAATTAAATGGTTATGACTTTATTCCTTCGGTGGTTCATAGTGGATAAGACGCATTGCATTCTCATTTTCAATCACCCCCTTGATGAATTCTCCCTCAGCCAGTCGCTCTGTGAGGGGGAAAAGAAAGCAGGAGAAAACGGTAAAAAACATTATACAGTAAGGAGTTAGGGGTAAAGATGAGGTTGAATTATACATCTGTATCTTATCTAAGAAATCCTGATTATCTCCTGTGTGTGTGTGTGTGTGTGTGTGTGTGTGTGTGTGTGTGTGTGTGTGTGTGTGTGTGTGTGTGTGTGTGTGTGTGTGCATGGCAGTGGAGTCAATTTAAGTGTAATGCTGGCATAGTAAAGCTTGCATGACACATTTGATGCTGTAACTGGGGGGGGGGGAAGTGCCCTCAGGTGGATGTACTGCTTGTATTATTGTTAAGCCAAACATCTGTAATCTTCAGTACCGGATGTAAGAACATTTGTTGAGGAAAGGTACTAAGAGCTTACACTGAATTCATCTTTTGCTAACATACACATGCAGGGGTAAGAACAGATGTCATGCACCACGGGGGCACAATGCATAGACATGTGTGTTGTTTTCTTTACCGTTGTCTTTCTTTTCGAAGTAAGCCCACAGCTTGTTGGCTCTCTTCTCTGGTGTGTTCTCATCCTCTGGTAGCTTGGCGTGCTCCTCCTTTGGGATCAGCTTAAATATGGCCTGAGAGGGGGTTGGGTAAAAGATTGGTGATAATGCTGCCTCATTTCTCTCAAACAAATAATGTACGGAAGTCCACACAGAAAATAAAACAAACATGTGCAAGCCAATTATGTGGCAGCTGCAGCTGACAAAGCAATCCTGGAGACCCATGTAGGATATTTTATACATGATAAACTACATAGAAAGCAGGAGTGTAATTCCTCAGGGAAATGCCACCTAGATTCCAGCAGATTGTAAATAACTTGTAAATGACTGTGCATTTTATGTTCAGGTCTTTAAGTGTGTCCCACTTAAAGGCCTTGAAGCACTTGAAGCACTCATCTCCCACATTTAAGACACTTAGATTAACATGGATTAGTGCCAAGACTCAGGCCACAGGCCAAACACCATGATGACATCTCTTCTCTCGCTGTACTGTCCCTCCATTTTACAGAATAGTTCACAAAGTGGGCTCACAGATGACAATCAGTAACTGGTCACTTATAGATAATTACAATCAGATCTGATATATAAAGTAGCATACTTTCAATCAAGGTAGAGAAAAACAATTTAAAAGGGACAGTTTGAATAAATTGGCATTATAATTTGGAGTCATTTACATACACAAGAACAGACTTTGATTGTGTTGATCGGGAAAGATACCTACGATTTGGCAGATTTGCCCTTTGCCTCTGAATATTTCTGACATTGCCTTAAAAATTCAATGTATTTTGACTCTCTCCTAAAATAATCTACGATATTAGTGTAGTATAGTAGACTAAACCAAATAAAATGTGTGACAAGTCCTGCCTTCCTCACTCACTTGTTTCACACTTTAAACCTACCAATGAAAACAAATACCAATGGATTATCTTTCTGTAATAGTATTGTTATTTTCTAAGCATGTTGCAGATCTGTTTATTGCGAACCTCTTCACAACGAATAATTCTATTGTAGGCTGTTGGTATAAAACGTAGCTTGTTAGTGCAGTGGTTGTAAACGTGATGCAATTGGAGTCTGACCAGTTGGCCAGGATTTCAATCACATTATTATTGCCAACTGGATACTCGTCTGATCTGTTTAAACCTCTTACCATACTAAAACATTTGTCTTAAGGTAAGAAACGTAATCATCATAAGACTGAGTTTTGATTTTATGAAAACAAAGGGAAACAACTATTTTACTGTAATTATTATATATAAATAAATCAGTTCAAAGTGGCAACGTCATGAATCAAAGGAACGTGGATTAGACCCAGGGGTGACGAGCAGTCCCCCTTTAGGAAAAGCAATACATGAGTAGTCTTGTTTAAGAATAGGATTGCCTTCATAATCACAGAGATTATCAGGCTCAAATAGACACTCTAAATGGGCTGGCAATTAGTACTGAGACCTACATACTATAAAAAGGAAGGTCATTTTCCAAAAAATAGCAATTCATATTATAGGATCTACCAGGAATACTTGACAATAAGATGCAACCAAATATAAATCTCCAAGGCTTTTTAAATAAAATGACCAGAGTTAAAAAATACGCCTCACCAGCATAAAAGTTAAAGAGAACTAAACATTGTAAACTTAAAAGGTAGTATAGATCACAGGATTATTGTATTAGATTGCATGTCAAGTAATCTTCTTGTTTGGTCTTTCTGTTGTCGCTGACAACTGAATAAGACATTTCCCTGAAGACCTTGTGCAACGAAACAGCTTAAATCTGATATCATTCTCTCGTAGCAGCAATAAAGATGAACATTATGGTCAAATTAAATAACATTTCTCTCTTTAGCACTCCTTGTCAACATAGTTGGAACTACTCTCCAACAGATGAGATGAATGTTTAGAAAAGGCAACATCCCACTGCTTGTCCCCCCTCACCTGGCAGATCTCCGTCACTTCTGTCTTGTTGATGTATCCGTTCTTGTCCACGTCAAACAGCGAGAAGGCCCACTCCAGTTTCCTGGTCGTCTTCCCAGTGGAGGTCATGTGCAGTGCGATGATGTACTCCTTGAAGTCCAAGGTGCCATCGTCGTTTGTGTCAAAGGAGCGAAACACATGTCGTGCGTAGCTCTTTGCATCGCTGTCAGGGAAGAAGCGGGCGTAGATCTGCTCAAACTCTTCTGGTGTAATGCGTCCTGTCGGGCACTGCTTCTGAAAGTTCTCGTACCACTGGGAGATCTCATCCTCAGCGAAGTGTGTGGTGAGCTTCAGGTCCTTCAGGATCTCCTTCGATAATGCGCTACTGGTTGAATTTCCCATGGTAGTTTTTCAGGGTCAGTTCTCACTGGCAAATATTTGCCACTGGAGTTTTATTTCTCCTGTGCCACTTGGACTTCTCCTTTGTTTCAACTATTTCTCCTCTGGCTTGACCTCTGCTGTTGATGTTAGAGGCCAAAGAGAACAGAGAAGAAGAAAAAAACGCATATGGTAACGTCCACTAATGAAATGAGTTTAATAGATTAAACTTCCGTATCAATAAATAGCAGAGTGAGGATTGTAGGGAAAGCTCACCTGTGTGTTGTTTCGGCAGATGATGGCTGAAGATTTGAGCGTGTGTCTCAACAAGTAAGACAGTAAGAGATAAGGAGGGCAGGGGCAACGCATGCCTCCCATGGGCGAGAGGGTTAATTCTGTTAATGCGGGATTTAAGGTGGCTGAGCCTACTTTTCTTTATTGGGTCTCTTAGTCTAGAAAGATCTAGTATGAGATTGTTGAGTTTAATCCTTTGTTTATTATTTATGAATATTATGATTTCTGAGGTATGCCTCCCGTCTAAGAAGTTTATGGTTTTACTTTACTTAGATACTAATTGTGGGAGAAACTTCTGTGTAGCAATGCAGTGGGAGTCACCGACTCAGGAAGGAGACACGGGGAGAGCTGGAGCTTAGATGTCAAAAACTGATGGTTTATTACGAGCTTCGGCCAGAGAATTCACAAAACAAGTCCAAGAGCCAGAGGTTCTGACTTCACGGTAGAGTTGCCACGTAAATTCTGAAGAACTCTACCCCAGGCCCATGTATTTAGCTAGTTCAGAGAGAATAATCAACATTGTGCATAACAAGATAGAATGATAACACCTCTATCAGCTGACGCCAACAGGCAGGAACAGGGAGACAAAACACTGAGAGCACAGCAGCCAAGGTTACAGGTGCGTGTGATCAGTCAGGACAATATGAACTGATAAACTGGGTCAAAGTTATGGGCCTTGGAAAATATTTCCCCAACACTAATCTTTATTTATTTTAAGCATTTCACTGTTTCATTGTGCTTACAACCCTTTTGATGAATTGAGAAATATTTAAGAAGCTACAAACTTAAACATTACTTCTATAAACTGACAAGAAAATTCGCTCCAGGTGTCTTTTTTTTTTTTTAAACCTAGCATTAGTTCATTCACTGTATGTCTGCTTTTTTCTGTATTGGCCTTTCAATGGGTTTAGTTGACTACTGAAACCTAATCCAGACTACCATCTGTCCAGGCAGTTTAACTCCCCCTCACCTTAAATCCCACCTACGCCCTCTCACATCCACACTAAAGGCATTGTAAATTACCTCCATCCAATGTCAGGGATGACCTTTAAAATACATTTTTGTCTCTAACCTGGGTTTTACTGGGCAGATTGTTTAAAAGTTGTGCCTGCCTTTTCTTAATTCAAAAGTGTAATATACTGCATAATTGTGTTTTTGCTTTTTGGCCGCCATATTGTCCTTCTTTTAAACCTTTCTTGGTCCTGGATTTGAATTTTCCATCCACAAAGTGTATTTTTTCCTCCCAAAATGCTTCCTGTTATTCAAACTAACTGACACAAACATTCATACTCTTTAATGTGTCTTCATTTGTACTTATTGGAGCATTTATACCCATTTCCTCAGTTCCAGTCCTTTGGGCCTATCTGGTTGCATCCTAGTCGTCACAGCCATCTCCCTACATCATCACATCAAACTCACTATATAACACTTTGGCTGACACATTTACATCAGCAATCTTTTTCCTTTGTGTATGCTTTGAATAGACTGAAATAATTATCTTGACTTGCTTAACTGTTTGTTTTGAGAAACTCAGCATGGAGGTGGGGGCATTTGCACAAGGGTCATTTTACTGAAACAGGACAGATGAATGCATAGTCAAACAGTTTTGAACACTGTATGATTATCTTTCATGTCTTATTTATGCATCAGGATGGTCTTTGCTCCATAAAGATGCTCATGAGTCCATCTATTGGATTACCCTGACCCACTGCGTCCCACCCAATCCAACCCTTAGCCACTTAGCATCATCATTATCCCTTCAGTGCTTGCCCAATAGAATTACTTCGTCACTCTCTGACACCTGACCTGTACCCTAGGCTCGACTAATTGCTAGAGCTGGTGCAAGTAGGGATTTGAGGTCCTTTTGGAAATGTCATTCTTCCTGTGGTGAAGGTGAGGGTTCATATAAAGTGGATATCTAAGCACAAACTATAGCATAAGCACAACAATTACACTTTTTTAATAAAGAAATTATGAATTTTTTAACACACAAATGTATTGCAACAATAAATAGGATATACATTTACTTAGCAGGCAAACATATAATACTTGTTTAAAGGTCACCTATTATGCAAAATCCACTTTTTCTTGTCTTTTATACATAAAGAAGTGTCCCCTCAGTGTAAAGAGATTCTGAAAGTTTCAGGAAAATCTCAGGAATCTCCTCCTAGAGCACCATTGTGTTCTTTTTAACCAAATCTCTCAGAGGGGCGTGGGGAGTGGCTCCTTATTTTCATCTAAAGTACCAGACAGAGAATCAGCACTTTTGAAACAGGCCTGAAACAGAGGGGTTTATGGGATGCTACAATGATCTGTTTGGTATTTGGAGTCAAACACTTCAGAGACATGTTTGTATATATCTGAGACCTATAATATATTGATGAAAAACAGTATAATAGGGGACCTTTAAATAGTGCATCAACAGATATAAGTTTATTGACAGTAGGAGTAAACACAGCTAGAGATATCTGAAATGAGGTCAATGACTGGCAATTGGCAACATTCCAGCTGGCTGGGCAGCATTACAACCAATTATGTGGCGACATCAATCTTCACCTGTGTTACACCCTAGACCTGCGATCCACCTCAACATCATCACTGACATATATACTGTAAATCTGCCTTGCTCAGGGTTATGAGATCAGGCATAGTTATTCACCCGTGTTAAGCACTTGGTATATTGTACAAAAAATAATAATATACCTTTATTTGTTTTTTTTTAAACCCTGGATTTCAACTTTTCCTCGTAAAACTTTAACGCTCAATAATATTTAATCTCAATGATATTGCAAGCTAGTCATAAGGTTGAATACTAAAATACTCATCTCAATGTTTTAGAAGTAAAAGCACAGATGAAAAACTATACAACTTGCTACCAATGACCACAGAAATGGAAATGTCTAACAGGAAAATGCTGAAAAAGAAAAATCCGCTCTCAGCCCAAACAATGCCTTGGTGGGACCCGACTCAAATCCTAAGACTGAAGGAGAGAGGAAAAGAGGAAGGGAGTTGTTCTTAGATAAATATCTGGTAATGGGTTATAATGATGCTTAATGACAGACAAGAGTTTCCTACTGAACACAAGGAAAGAGAGGAACAAACAAACAGTGACAACAATCTTGACAATTGTGCCCACCATCTTGTGAGGCCTCAGGTTGTGACGTATATGATAAAGGTAACAGCTCTCTGGGCCCCCGCTCACATTTCTCCACCCATTGTCCAGAGAGAAAGTCGGCAGCATTTGCAGGCTTTCACTGAAATCACTTACATTCATGGACAAAAACAAATCACGTCTATGAATTTAAAGGACCTTCACCTAATTCAATTTCCCCTGAGATCTGAGTCCCTGATTCAAAACTGAGGTAAGCAAGGCTTTCATTTTTATACAAGACAATGTTTTAGTCTATAAAGTTATTGATAATAACATCGTTTCTTTACAATTACTTAGTAATCCGTCTTTATTTATGGTGTAAGCAAGGGTCCTACTTTTTCATTTTAAAAACTAAAGATATGTATCTATGGTAAAAAAAAAGATATTGGTTTTAATTTTGGATTTAGTTTTCAATATGTTTGCATGAGACAATTGTATTGTCTATGGGTTGAAAAGAGTATGGCTTATGCAGTTTTCTAAACCGAGTAGCAGTATAGTTATCCAGCAGTGTTTTATCTTCAGAGAAAACAGATGCAAACTGTATTTGTATATAAACTTAGAGTTATATCTGGCGCTTGCCATTTAAACGACTAATGATAAAACATTATTATTATTCAGTTTTTTTGTATATCCAGCCCCCCAATCATTATGCTGTCAGACCCAAAGACCTTTATTTTAAGTTGAAATGGAGACCCCAAAGTTCCTGTATTTTCTCGAGTGTGTAAATTATGCAAGACGAATAAAATGACATGTTTTTAAAATGTCCTGGACGTAAACATAACAGCTTAGTTGGAAGTAGGCCTAATTTAAAGATGTGTCTCGAAACTTAAAGCTACACAAGTAAATCATATAAGGAAATCTGGATCCTTAGTGTTTTTCAAACTATGTTTCATGTTGTAGGAGTGAGAATAAAGAAGCTGCATGCAAAATCACTTTGGGACATCTGAAAAAAGGAACTAAAATCAACCATGACAACCAAGATGAGAACGCTTGATCCTTCAACTCTATCCGATGTCACCTCTACTGTCAGCTACGACCCTAAATCTGAGACGGTGACCTTACCAGGAGGGGTTGTGTCAGTGGCGGGCATCACCGTGGTGACCGGCGGCGTGGAGCTGTCTTGTGGATCCTGCATGCTGGCCTTTGGTTTTTGGGGAACTCTGATCGGCTTCAGTTGTGTGGCAGTGGGGATTTGGGACCAACTGAACCTCTCTAATGGAGGAACGTCTCACTTACTGTGGCTGGGATTTGTGATTCTGGCCCTCAGTTTTGTGGTGGTGGGAGGTGTGGTGGTATTTTATCTCCTGACAAAAAAGAAGAGAGAGAACAAAAGAGCGGAGAGAGAGGATGGAAAAGAGGTTCTTGTAGAGAGTGGGAGGGTAATTAAAAAAGTCACAGTTTAATTAAGAATTATTGACATTGATTAATCTGACTGTAATTTAGTGGGTCCCAACCTTTGTTGTCAGACATAACCCCCAAGGTCAGGTGAACTCACCCCTTCATCTACACTACCTGTGATGCTCGAATTGTGTTCATTTGAACCAATTTGACACTGGATTATTTTTAAGTGTCATAGCAATGGTTGGAGCTGAATGTTTATCCATTACTTTTAGCTATTATTTCAACCATTTATGTACTACTCCTAGCTAACTATATGCTAGCTTTGTAACTACTTTTAGACATTTTAATAGCGTGATTATGTTTTAAAGGTGACGTATATATTTTGGTAATCAAATCATAATTTATATCTTTGTATTTAAATAGGTTGAGCTACTTCACTATGTTTCCCTTTACACATTGGAAACAGCAGTCACACTCAGCAGCACTACTCTATATAGTAGCATAGCACTAAGTATTAGCCAACTCCTTTCCACTACACTGTTTTTTATTGACGCCTGTATTTTCTTTTGTTGTCAATGCTGCAATTTACATGTATGTAGGCGGACCATGTTGAGTATGTAATAAATGGAGTACATGTTAATGTTTGTTTTTTTTGGAACAGAGATGGAGGGACAAAATGTGGGTGCATATAAAGTGAGCAAACACCTTTCTTTAGAGGTTGATTTGGTCATTTAAGCCTTCACTGGGATACATTTGAAATTGTGAAAAATTGCAAAAGAGTGGTAAAATATTGTTTAAACATTAATCTGACATGGCAGGACAATTATATTTATTTTTCTCTAGTGTTATGGTTTGTTTTCTACTGTGTAGCTGCAAAAGCTTAGCTGTCTCATACAAATATTTGTAAAGGTGAATGTTGAAAACATAGTAGGTTCAGGTCGTACGTTATTAGAATTAATAATACATTCCAGAGAGGAAGATATAAAGGAGTAATGTCACAAAAGCAGGACTGATTCATATGTTAGAGGGCTGCCAAGTCTAGACCAACAAAACAGAAACCAGTAACATTAAATAACAGAAACTAAAAAGAGAGCAGAGAGAAGACCCAGAGGTGGAAATGTGTTCATACCTCCATCTGCTGGAATCAAAACGAACTGTAGATACATTCAAATCCTCTCTTTGCTTTTACAATATGCCTTCATGTTATTTTATTCTTGTGCAACTCAATGTGTGAAAAAGTTGTCATATCTCGACCCCTTGTCCAAACTGTTTTCTATGGCTATTATTTTATGTAAGCCAATAAAGACCAGACACCAACAGTGCTCAAAATACAAACATCATTAACTATAAACTATTGTTTTTATGAATGACATGAGAAAAGAGAACATAATGTTTTCAGGTATGTGAGGTATTTCGACAGGTATCAGAGTTGTGCATTAGTAGATCACCTGACATCCCGCTTGTCACGTGTCTCCGTTCAAGTTTCAGGAAACTTTTCTTCTCCTTCTGAAAACAGAACAGCTCACGTCCCGCCTCTTCTTCCCGCCCATTGGTTGCTGCTGACAAATGCAGCGCTCTGATTGGTCGGAGTGAGGACATGTACAAGCAAGTCAGAATCTAACAACACCTCCTTCTCCAAACTCGTTTATGTGTAATTGATATCGGACCCGAAGAAAAAACGACTGGCTTTTCATTATGTTGGTGCACTGACATGATCGTTGTGAAATATTAAACCGAGAGGGTGAGTTTGTAAAACAACAGCCGAGCATTGCGACAACTCGGCTCTTTCTTTAAGTTACAGCATTGTAATCTTTCTTTCAGATATCTCTCAAGGTGTCCACTGTCAGTCATGTTACTTATTTATACAGTATTTCAACTCAAGTGTGTCCTTTACCATGGTTTTCATTTATCTTAGCCTAATACGAAGGCTCACTTGCTAAATTATCGTTGCATACACTACTTGTAGCTATTTTCAGTTGTTTACATTTCAATTTAGATTTGAACTTTTGTGGGCTATTTGTGGCACATAAAGTTATAAACACACAGTAATGTGTTGCTCTGCTGTGCAACACATTACACAATCTTTATTAAAGATACATAAAGATCTAACAGAAAATTCCTATTGTGTCGGTAGATTAAATGCCACATTACATCAAGGAGACTCTTTAGCCAAAGAGCATAAACCATAAACATACTATTAATGATCTACATGCAACTTAAGAGCTACATTCTTTCATTAGATGCCTTAAAAAATACATATGTTTGTTATGCCTTCACCTCAGTTACAGTTAAACTGGCAGGTATTTTATATTTTATAGTAAAACAAATCCCAACACAATCCCTGAAGCTTCATGGGACAACTTGATAGTGCTTGTTACAGTTATAACAGGACATTATCTGCAACTCATTTTATAATCGATTAATAATTTAAGTCAGTTTTCAAGAAAAAATTCAAACATATTCAGATTACTATCACACAAGACAGATAAAGCAGAACGTTATGTTTTCATCAAAGTCCTTGCTGAATTGTATTCAAATGTATTCACCCAATATAACTTTATACAATTAAGTTGTGTCTGCTTTTGTTACCTTCAAATATATATCTGTCTTGCCATGAATTGTGAGTAATTGAAACTGTGGTGTAAAACCAGCCAGATTCATTTTAATTTCATCCTTACTGAGCAGTCACTTTGTATTTTGTTTCCTGTTAAACAAATGATGTCAGTCACAGATTATAATAGCAGAAAACCACATGGCCATGTTAAAAAATTAATAGGCTTATGGTAATTCTTTGGAAAAATGAAAAAAATGCATGTCTAATCTTACTTGTTGCACAAAACAGTTGACTGTCCTTTTGCGACTTAGCGGCAGTTTATCCATTCCTTTTATATTTCATAATCTTTTCTTCTTTTCTTTCCCAGGATGGACTCTAAAACTCCCCCTGACACCAGACAAACTTCACAGTACAGAACGAATAGTTAAATGCAGTCTAAAATGATGCTTCCCCTTGTCAAGGACAAACAAAACATTAAGTCATAAAGGATGGAAGGTGCTGGGGTTAGCAGAAATGTTAGAAAGCCAGATAAACTAGTTGTAGGAGTCGGTCAGAAAGTGTAGTCTGGACAGCAACAGAATTGGCTTATAGACTTCTAAAATAGTTGACCTCCTGTTGAGGAGGGGGAACCGTTTGGGCAGGTAATTCAGGCAGATTAAACTAATAGTCTGATGGAGTACAGTGAAAGAGTGCTGTGCGGGTCAGGGGAGGTGGAGCTGGACCCCAACATTGTGAGTGAAGAGGCTGGAAAACTGTATTCAGAGCTACAGGTAAAGCAGCTACAAAACTTTTTCTCCTTTCTAAACCAAAAATGGGCCTAATTTATCAACCGTTATTTTAAACACGTTTCTTTTTTAAACCCATTTACGCACAAAGATGTTGACATTGACCATTTCTGTCTTATTTTGCAGTTCTTCTTGGGTAAGATAATAATATACGCTACCTAATATTGATGCAACCCTTGATGCACTTCATGCTGGGGTACCTCAAATTCAAAACTACTGGATTATTTTACATTTGCTGTCCATTTTAGTTGTTTGTTTAATGGTTTTTGACAACTTTTTGGACGTGCGCATAGCCCTTTTATGGCCTTTGGCTGGAGTGAAATGCTTATTAGGATCAACTGGCCAACTAATCTGTGGCTAGTCATGAATCTGACAGACTTTTATCCCTTAAGAACCAATTTAAGAAAAAAAACACATTATCTCAATATAAGTAAGTGGTAAATAAGGCCCATTCTCTTAGGAAAACAATTGAAATGTTTCAATGGTTTACCTCTCTGCTGCTTTGCCCCATCACAGACGGTTATTGAGACCCATGGAGAAGGTGTGGTGGAGTCGCTGGTCCCCATATTTGTGTGGGTCCTGGAGGGGCTGGCCGGCTGCAAAGCCCAGCTGAGAGACCGGGAGGAGGAGGCGGAGAGGGAGAAGGCTGAGAAAGAAGAGCTGCTGGACAGATACCAAGCAGAGAAAGCACTCAGGAAAGAAAGTCAAGAGGTGGGGACTGATGGGAGATTTGAAAGTTTTAATGTAAACGATAATTACAATTTCTTTTTTTATAAGCTTTGAAAATAAGAGGTTGTCTGTGCTCAGAGCTTTAAACGCATTTCTTTTTCTTTAGAGGTACCTGGAGCTGGATGACCAATTTGAGCAAGAGAGGACAGCCATAAGGGGGAGGGAAAAGGAGAGAGAGCGGCGAGAGAGAGAGCTAGAGAAGAAAGCAAGAGGGCAAGCCGATCAGTGTAAGTGAAAAATGTAATATAAAACTATTAAAAGTTAGAAATGTTATAAGGACCATGTTTATTAAATTGAAATGTTTTGTTTATTTCATGACAAGAAGAATTTATACTTCAAACCTTTCGGTGTTCCTGAATCAGTAGATAGTCACTCTGAAGCGGCTTGTTATGTCTTCCAGTGGTGGCCCTGGAGGAGCAAAAAGCTAATCTGAATAGAGAATTGAACACTTCGAGGAATACCCACAACAAGGTCAGTCAGATACTGCTGTCTCTTTTATTACCCCGAAGTAACTTCTAAAAGGAATACCCCAAAATGATCATTTGTATATCAACATTTGTTTAAATAATAATAAACACAAATGGTGCTTTGGTACTCAGAACACTCTTCTCTAATATTTGGTTTTTGTTGTCATTTCTTTGTTTCTTACATGTTACTGATGTTTTCTGTTTTAGCTGGCTCACACATATCGGGACCTTTTGGAAAAGAGAAAGGATTCTGAGAGAGATTCTCCTTTAAGGTTGTTCTTGTTAAGCACGTTACTGTTGATAGTGTCTCACAGCAAGGCTCAAAGTATTCCATGACGGCAGCTTATTGAAGGCCAAACTAACAACCTGAACTTTACCTTGACAGTTGCACAACAGAGCAGTAGTGAAGCAGTATCTCTGTTTACCTTCACATAGATGTACAGTGTTAGTAACTGAGAAACGGCAGTTTGTGACCATTCTGCAAATCTAAATTAGGTTTTGTTTTTCAGTTCAACTTTTTGACAAATTAGTCGATTACCCATGTTTTTTTGTTGGTAAACTAGTCTTTTATGCAAAGCTCTTCTAATCTTTGAGTTTTTTATTTAAATATAATATCAGTGTTTGCCCTGGAGGAGCTGCCAGAAAGTGGTGCAAATTGTAAGAATGAAGAAGAGATTGATAGTGACTGATAGGACTTTTCTTGACTCTGTGACACTGCATGTTGCTTTTTAGGAATCATGTTCGTCTGAAGAATGCTGAATTTTCATCAGAAGCCAGAATGAATGAAAAGGTAAACATATTCTCACTTTACACATTTTAACTACACAATATATAAATTGTAACACACTGCTTTTGTGGAGGAGTAGCTGTTAATTTCCATCTTTTCTATTGCAGATGATTCAAAGACCCCATTCACTTTCTGGTCCCCCCTGTTTGGAACATGTAGTTCCCAAAAAAGAAAATGCGATTAACATCTCAGGAAAGCCCGCCCCAGATCAGTTTATCAATGACATCATCAGCTCCACTCCAGAGCTCAGGCACTTTCATGGCAGTGGGGATGCAAGGTAATACAACTATTGTATGTCAGTTGGAGATTTTAGTAAAAAAGTATGTGTTATCATGAACAAAAACCAAGCTCACTTTAGCTCATGTTTACACAAAGCATCACATCAACGATTCACAAACCTTCCTCACATTCCATTCTTCTTCTCATTTGCATCTTCATCAGCACCCCGGTCAGACCGAACAGCAAAGAGGGAGACGAGTTGGAAACCAGCGTGGAGGAAGAGATGAGGCAGGTGGAGGAGAAGGAGTGCAAAGTAGAAGAGGAGAAGGGAGGAGAAGGAAAGGACAAGCAAGAAGAGGAGGAAGAGGAGGAGGACGAAGATGATAGTATGGAGTGGGATCTGCGCAACACTGACTCTGTGTTCTCTGAGCTGTCGGAGCTGAGTCGGGACTATGTGGAGAGTGTAGACCGAGGGGCCAGTGTCAGAGGTAAAACACACATTGAGAGACCCTTTTCTCAAACGTAGTTGATGTTACATTCTGTTTGTCTTGACAACACATTTAATACAAATCCTATGTTGTGCTCTGTGCAGCATGAAAGCATACAATAATAATCCATCACAGACATCAAAGCTTACAGTACATAAGGTTGTTGGCTTATGTAGCCAGAAATATCTGCAAGTTGTCAGAATCTATTTATACCCTATTTACATGAAGTGCAAGTACATAAGTGAAAGTGGTTTCTTGCTGTAAGTTTCAAAGGACATACTTCCTTTTTTTTAGGAAGGTGGTTTTTTGCACCCTTCCATGTATTTGTATTTGTATATGAGTAAATTAAGACTAAACGGAAATACCAGACATAAATAAATTTATTTCTCTAAGTATTCTCTGTGTGTTCAAACTTAATTTTGTATTTTCTTTCTGTGTAGGCAGTGCAGACCAGTTTGAGGAGATTCTTTGTCAGTATGAGGAACTGAAAGTCACCCAGTGAGTCCTATAATTACTTTCTCTAGCCGTGTAATGACTTGTCCTCTGTGCAAGGGATTTTCCAAACACTTCAGTACAAACAAATCTCTAAGGGGAGAGAATTTCACAAATGTGTTGAAATGTTTCACTCGATGTCTTCATATTCTTAAATTATTCATCTTCGCTTTGTTTTTTCTTTGTTTTTCAGTGAGTTAGTAGAAGCTGCCCGTAAGGCTTTGATATCTCGGGTAGTGGAGCTGACTGACGACCGCTCAGCTCTTAAACTGGAGGTGACGTCTCTGCAGGAAACTGCCTCTCGATTGGAGGGGCGGATGAAGGAGAAGGAGGAGGAAACAAAGAGGTGTGAAATGTTTTTAAATGTTAATGTGGATTGTTAAGTCCTTGCCTCTTTTGAATATTAGATTTCATTGTTTTGTGTTATTTTATCCATTCTTAGAATTCGGAAAGAACTGGAAACATGCCAATCTGAGGATCCTGATGTGAGGAGATATATATATTTTTCTATCTATTTGTAAATCAAGCAGCAAGAGTAGAACTGCATTTTTTTTTTTTAATAATCCAGTAGCTGCTCAGTGTTTATTATCATGTACGAAATAATGTTTATACCTGATTTAATAGCTTAAATCTTTCCAATCAGGCCTCTCTACCCATTTCCATGCGCCACTTCTCTCGTTCTGAAATGGCTCGTGTGGTCATGGAGAAAAACCAATACAAGCAGCGTCTGTTAGAGCTGCAGGAGGCTGTGAGAAAGAGTCAGACACTCAGGTAACTTAAGATTCAAAGTTCATTTTAAAGTTACAATAGATCATTTACAATTTTGATAAAAACCAAAAATAATTGTGTTTTTCCTTTCTTATAGAGCAATAAATGATGAGAGGTTGACAGACGACAAAAGTGTTTGGAAAAAGTAAGTGTTTATCATAACAATTGACCTTATTCTGAATACTTATCCTCAGTCAGTTAAAACAGCAGTGAAGTTCATGTCCTCACTTTAAACAGATAATTGAGCAGACAGGAAGCTGCCTCGTCTTATTCAATTCTAGTTACCCTAAAACAATAGGGAATGCCAAGATGTGATGTTTTCCTGGTTACCTTGATTTTCTCTGTATACGGCAACCCGTAATCAATATACAAAAAAATACATGATTAAGAAATGCAGTGGGGATATACTGCAGTTTCTTAAATGTCAGCAATATCACCATTTCGGGAGGCGCTTGGTTAGAAGTACCTGAATACGCTGGAGTTTCATAGCTTTTCTTTATTTGCTATAAAGTATCCGTTACAATTCTGGATAGTTAATGTGTGGTAGCAGTGTTAGCTGTGTTTTGGATTACCAATCAATATGTTGCTAAAACCACTTGACATTACGTGGACACTACTAGGCAATTGAAATAAACAAGTGTGCTATAAATTACATTTTTGATAACATGCTGAAGTCAGACGTTTACTGGCCTTTATACAATATTCATAATTGTTTGTAATTTTGTTAAAGGTTCAACCGCTTTTTTGGCCTCTCCAAGGGACCCTTAATCCCCTCACCTGCTCCTACATTTGCCCGGCCGACTTCTCCATCCCTAACTCGCGCTCCTCTGGGGTCTCCACAACTACCGGCTGTGGGTCAAACTCGTGCTGAGTAAGCCTGTGTTTCACCTCGCCACTCTTCCATATGCTTTTCTACTTGCAAATCAAATTTAATCATTAATATAAAATGCTCAATCAAGCTGATTTAAAGTAGAAGCATTCTCTCTAGATCTTCTTCTCCTGCTGCTCTCTCCCCTCGTGTCAGGAGGAGAGAAATCTACAAGGAAATCCGCTCCTCCCTTTGGGAATCACTTGGAAAACGGCAGATTCACGGCTGGAGCACGCCACTGGCAAACACACAGGTAATACAACATCATACAGATATAAACAGAAAGGCAGCAATCTGAGGGGAAATGTAGAAGCGGCGTTCTACGTTCTAAGTCCTGGAAAGTTTGGAAAATAGTAAATGTGACCTTTAGTTTACCAGGTGTTTCATTTACATAATCACTCGTGTAAACCAAAAACATTTAAATATTTTAAATAAACAATCCTTTCGTCATACACCAGAGAGAACTGAGATATCTTAACAAAACCTGTAAATAAAACAGCATTAGAAATGAGACTGAAGCTCGCCTGGCTTTTATGAGTCAGAATTGTGCGTTTTGTTACCATAGAGCTTTAGTTTGAACTAAACCAAAGAAAAATATATTGCCTTCCTTACCAAATATTCCAGACATAAACATTTGATTATCTGTCTTCATTTCAGGACTCCCATGAGCCTGTGCCGGAGCCTAAAGATGTGCCTGTTCTAATTCAGCTCCGGCTGCTGGATCAAAGAGACTCCACAGCTAAGGTAGATCTATTAAAGTGAAACTCTTCAACTAAAGAACCTAGCAGTCTTTACATCGCACTTTCTGTGCTTTTAAACTTGGTTCCTGACTTGTTTTTCTCTTCAGATGAACTGTGCGGTTGCAGTCGCACCTGAGATCTCAGGAGAGGCCACAGTAAGTCTCTCATTATCCTGCTCAAATAAGTAGTCACACTCTAATCACTATGTATAATGCCATCCAAGCATAACTAACACATGCCCATGCCGCTCATCTTTCCAAACTGCACATCCTTCTCTGCCAGTGTTCTGTGTGGGTAGTTTCTGGCCCTGCCTCCTGCAGTGACATTACAGTGATTGATCCTGCACGCTCCAACACAGTACTGGATCAGTTCAGCCTCACCCCCACAGCTCCTGCCCTCTGCATCTGTGCTGTGCCGCCCATAGGTCAGTGCCTGTACAGCACGCTGCAGCAGCCGCCTGCAGACACCTTATCTCATGTTTTCTGTTCTTGTACTTTCCCCTCATATCTCACTTATATAACTGGAAACTCTTGGAAATGAACACTGCTTACTGACTTCCTTTTTCCTTCTGGGTTTGTTATGTCAGGGGACACTGCAGGAACTGTGTGGATTGGAACTCAGGAAGGAAGGTAATGTATGCTGGAAAAACAGCTTGCTTCAATGAATTAAACTCTCTCTCTTGAGTCAAATGAATAATGGCAACACTTTCACCCTTTCTTTATTCCCCCTCCTCTTCCTCCCCCTGTGTGTCTCGCAGTTTGCTGGTACACTCGGCCTCTGCTGGCAGGAGGCTCTGTCTGCACTCTATCTCTCTCTCAGAGGGAGTCCATTCGCTCACGTGAGTGCTCTTTGCACTGTGTGTGATGTATATGTGTTATTATATTAACTGAAATCCTAGCAATATCTAAATGTATGTATGTAAATGAGCGGGATTTTATTTATTTATAAGCATGGATAGGAATGGAAAAATACATTTCTGTTTACAGACGAATACCACCATTCGTTTTTTTAATGTACAATTTAGATTTTAAATATATACCTGTATAAACATCCTTTCTGCTATTATAAGGGTTAAAAGTGTATATTTACTTACACTAACATGACAAACACCGGATGGTATTGCAATGTTATAGCATTGTGGCTTGAATACAATTCTGTACATATAACTTGTCTAGGTTAAAATTGGTGTTGATTGATTTGTATGAACTTCAGCCGTTCAGTTCTAGCTATTGTTTGGTAACATAATAGCAAACCTAGTCAATAGCATAGATGTTGACATTTGTAATTTAAAAATAATGATTTACATTATCAACATCTAACTATTTGATCTCAAATTTGAAATATGTTCTGAAAAATCTACATAAATAATAAGTTAATTTGTGGCCTCCTCATCTGCCAGGTATTCTCAGGGTAAAGTCATCGCTGGTTTGGCCGATGGGACTTTGGCATTTTTCTCACACAGTTCAGGTAATATTTTATAGTAAAAATCTGACTGCTTCAGTTCATCTATCGTTTAATTATTTTAATTAAAACAACTTGGCAACTTGATTCTTAATGATGTTACTAATGAAGCAATGACTGCTGTTATGATGTAGATGGCTGGAATCTACAGTCTCACTCTGTGCTGCCTGTCGGATCAAATCCTCTGCAGCCTATTCGCTGTTGCCTTGAAAAAAGTGGCCGCTTGTGGGTAGGATATTGGAACAAAATCCATGTGGTGGACGTTGACAGCAAGAAGGTTGAGGTAAGAACCTGTGGTGGTACCTACATTGTCTGTGTCTTATATTCACGCCTGTCTTTGAACTCACCATCATTATTTCTTATCTGACCTCACAGCAGACATTCTCGGTCTCTGAACGCAGCGAGCAGCAGGTCCGTTTCCTGTGTGCCGGGGGAAGTGGTGTTTGGACATCCTGCAGACTCGACCCGATCCTCAGACTGTTTGATTGGTCCACAGGACGGCCGCTACAGGAAGTCGATTTTACTGCTTTGGTCATTAAAACTTTAGGTGCTAAAACTGTACTTTTTTTTTTTTCTTGCACATCCATTTAAATATAATGCATGTACTGTCCTGGAATATTGAATATTGCAGTATGTTTTAGCATAATGTATTTATTTCCTATATGTTTGCAAACACAGTTTTAGATCATAACAGCAATGCTCACACGTATGTTAGTCCTGAGCTGGAACGTAGTGGTATTTGTGAACATTTCCTGAAGTGAAGTTTTATAATTTATTTTATCAGTTTCTTTAAGAGTATGCGCACATTCTTCTGTAGGTGTGTCACAGGAGTTCAGCATCAAACTAACAACAGGTTTGCTAAACATTCTGGAAAGAGAAATGATTAGAAAATAAACCTGACTCAATGGACCACAATACTATATTTATAATGTGTTCATGCATACATTTATTTTTTGTTTTGTGTCAGGCAGCTTTGTGTTGTCCCTGCAGCTCACATGCTTCTGTCTCCCTCTGCAGGCCAAGCCTTCCTGACCCTCTCACCTCTCCAGATCTCGTCTCTAGCTGTCATCTCTGGCCGCCTGTGGGTGGGCACAGGAGGGGGTGCAATTTTCACCATCCCATTATCAATAAGTACGTTTTATTTAGATTTAAGAGTATAGTTCTTGAATTGTAATTGTCAGAAATGTGCTTCATTGAGTAGTAACTATATCAATGCCTGTCTACAGCATCAGAAGCAGTTTCCATCCCATATTGCTCCATTTCATCAGCCCAGCTGTGTTACCATGGACATAGACAAGCTGTCAGGTTCATCATTGCTGCACCAAGTAAGATTTGTCTTAAACACATTTTTCTACAACATATATATTCAGGGTGTTGTAATGACATCTTTGCCCCGCAGGTTGTCTGATCATCCCTCCTGGCAGCACCACCATCACAAACTCTCAGCTTATCATCAGCGGAGGAGAGGGCCACATCAACTTCCACCTTGGTGAGTTTATTAATGGAATGACCAGATGATTATTCAAAATAAAACTTTTATTTCATGCCTCAACTGTGAACAAAACAAACTATAAATTAGAACATTCTTGAATAAATTAATTACATATTTTCATTTCATTTCAAACCTTTATTTAACGAGATTGGTCCCATTGAGATCATAGATCTCTTTTTCAAGGGAGACCTGCAGCATATAGGTTCCACATGAAACATAAAACAATAAAGGACATCATACATTATATTTACAGGATAAATGTACATAGTTATAGACATTTACAAGTCCCCATAGTATCAACAAGCATTTCATTTAGCCTAGCTTTAAAAACATGCAGAGGAATGAGATTGCTCAGTTTCAATTCTTGCTGTAGACTGTTCCAAGCAAGTGGAGCTGCGCACATAAAAGCTGTCTTACCTAAGACAGTCCTTGCTCTTGGCACATCTAACAATACTACATCATGCGATCTCAGACAATAGCTGCTTGCAACTCTCTGTGTTATCAGAGAGCAGATATAATACGGGAGTTTACCCAACAAAGCTTTATAAATAAACGTGTACCAATGACTGAGCCTCTTTACAGTAAGTGATGGCAAACCTGCCTTGGCATACAGGGTACAGTGATGAGTAAGTGCTTTACAATTTGTGACAAATCTCAGTGCGCTGTCATAGGCGGCATCTAACTTGTTCAGGCAATAGGTAGGTGCATTCATATACAACAAATCACCAAAGTCCAGCACAGGTAAAAAGGTCACAGTGACTAGCCTTTTCCTGGCTTCAAATGAGAAACAGGACTTGTTTTCTAAAAAAGAAACCTAGCCTAACCCTCAGCTTTTTAAGCAGGTTATTGACATGAAGTTTAAAAGTAAGACAATCATCAAGCCAGATACCAAGGTATTTATAACAGGTAACCACTTCTAGTACTTGTCCTTGCATAGTAACAATATCTAAAACAGGCTCTGGTGTCTTTTTAGCTTTTGAAAATAGCATTACCTTGGTTTTATCAACATTTAAAAGAAGCTTTAGTTCAGAGTCTCAAAACCCACCTCTTCAACTCTGCTTATCCTTAAACCCGCCCCTCCCCCCTCTGAATCAACATCCTCCTGACTGCTTTTCTGTTTTTGTTTTGTTTTTGTTTGTGTTTTTGTTCTTGTTTTGTTTGTCGACCTGACTCATAATGTAAAGTGTCTTTGGGTCTAGAAAAGCGCTATATAAATCCCATTTATTATTATTATTATTAGAGAGCTGAGTCTGAATAATGTTAAAAACAGCCTGTAATTTAACAACCGCCTCCTGAATGGAGGGACCTGCACAGTACTTCACGGTATCATCCGCATAAAAATGTAAAGTAGCTTCATTCACATTTTCACCTAAACTGTTGATATATATGGAGAATAAAAGTGTACCTAAAACAGAACCTTGAGGAACACCATTAGAAATGTTTAACCACTCAGCCCATCAAAGTGAACACATTGGGACATTTCAGAGAGGTAGTTCACAAACCATGCCACTGCATGGCTGGATATGCCAATACTGACCAGCCTCTGCTTTAAGATGCGATGATCAATGGTGTCAAACGCTTTGGACAGGCCAATAAATAGAGCTGCACAACTCTGCTTATTATCTAAAATACTCGTAATGTCATTCACCACTTTCATTGTGGCAGTGATGGTGCTATGTTGCTTTCTGAAGCCTGACTGATGTTTAGACAGGATATCATTTTTACATAAAAACTCCTTTACTTGTTCACTCACTAGGCGTTCGAGCACCTTCGCCAGAACTGACAATTTTGAGATTGGCCTATAGTTATTTAAAATACGATGTGTTTAGTTTCCACAAAACTGTATCAAATCTATAAATTATCACAAGTCGTGCAGTATAATCCAGGTCTCATTTATCCAATTGTATCTACTTCCCTAACAACTTTGCGCTAAGACCTTGCCAAATAAAACACTTTCACACAAACCGTCTCCCACCTGAGCAGGTGCCGGCTTCTTCAATGTGAGAAGTGTATGCAGAATTATGGAGGCATTAGAGAAAATTTCAGTTTTCTTCACATATTCAAGCGTAACAAAGGGTTAATACATTGATATAAAAAAAATAAAAACATTTGGGGGATAAGTGTTGATTGAAGCGTCCTTTATTTACAGTTTAGTCAGTGTTTAATTGATGTAATACCTACCTGAGCCGTCAACTTTTACAGGGGATGATGCAAGTGAGGAATCTGAAGATTTGCCCAAAACTACACCTCAGCGGTCTGAACGCAGTCAGATGATCATCTGGCAGAATCCCACCCCCTCTGTGCCCAGCCCTGCCCTCTGACACTGATCATCTCAAAGTGCTGCCCTTTTGTGATGAGATATGGACGGAGAAGACACTTACTGTACACCAGCAAAGCTAGAGACATCATTGAAAATGGTGCTTTCATGGAACTGAATGAACCATCGTCTCAATGAGGCAGCAATGTAAACATCCTCTAGAAAATATTTATATATGATTGATGCTGTTTCATCCTTGTTTACCTCATTCATGTTGT
The DNA here is from genome assembly GCF_000735185.1 of Notothenia coriiceps. Lineage (NCBI taxonomy): Eukaryota > Metazoa > Chordata > Actinopteri > Perciformes > Nototheniidae > Notothenia > Notothenia coriiceps. The sequence continues at coordinate 590,485 of NW_011364554.1, forward strand.
ACATCTATCTTTTGACTGGATTTTTTTTGATGAGTGTTGAAGCCTTATGTGTGTCTTCTCTGATTTTATAAAATGTCCGTCAAACTGGTCAGTAATTCAGCTGCCTGATTAATAGCTGATTTTTACATTTGCACTAACAATACGTTGTGTTTCCCTGACGAATAGCTTTCATCCATTTACCTTCCATGCTGAGCTGTCATTCACATCTGCATATATGTATATATCCTACATATATGGATCATAAAGTTAAACTTAACAAGGTGGCTGCTCTCGTGTTAACTGGAAACAGGTATTGATCTTCTCTCAGCATAAGACAATCAGACACTTATCTCTGGAGGCTGTATTGCATATGGTGTAAAACTTCTTTGATTGTGATTTGTTTTTTGTCTTTTCTTTTCAAACTTCAACCCCTCCTTGTATGTTATGGTGCATTAACAAACAACTGCACATTCTAAATGTCTGTGTACGTGTTATCAAGTATTCTAATTGAACAATTACAGCGCTTGTCTTAGAAATTATTTATTTTCCCAAAGAGCACTATGCCTTATGTATTCAAATGTTTTTATTTGTTTTCTGTTTAAATTTGATTTCAGTACTTTGTAAAATAAGGGAGATTATTCTTTCAGGTGTCCTATGCAGTATTTATGTGCAATCACGAGTTTGTGCCGTAATGTTGATGTCTAAGCATCTCCTTGTCTTTCTTGGAAAGAAAAATAAGGCTAGAGTATTCCTTCTGACTCAACTGTGTGCAATCATGATTATTGTCATTAAAAAAAAAAGGCCTTCAATGGTTAATGGAGTAACTTTTATTCTGGGTTGTTTTGCTATAAACTGGTGCAGCAACTAAAAGTGAGCTCAAAGGTTGAATGAACAACCTCAGAGGAAATCAACAAAATAAATAGAGAAGATGAATATTTTACATTACAGCCAGCAGGGAAGTCCACGCTATACATTCAAGAAGAGAGGATACGAATTATAGTTTTTTTGTCATGTGAACAAGGTGTTTGTTATCACAAGAGGCGTGTTTGTGAAGAGAGCCACAAACAGCAGTGGCACTCCTTTGCCTCAGGCAGCTTGGCCTGCTGCCTGGTGAGGGACAGCCCTCTTTGTAACAGTCAGTCAGTCTGTTGGTATCTTTGGGCTCCGCTTCCTAAGTTGGGCTGCTGCGAGTCCTGGGGATCCGTATCCTGCGGCTCAGGGACCGTGCAAGGCGGTCCATAGCTCCACCAACTGAGCTCCCCAACTCCTTTCTGGAGGTCAGACCCTCAATGTTGCCGCTGTACCACATGACCCAGCCTGCCAGGGAAAAGAGCACCAGTAGGGCCCCTGTGTACACCAGCAGATCCCCAAAGTCTCGACCTTGGATCTCCAGTGGGGCGAAGACCCCCAGCAGCAGGGATATCACACCCAGCAGGTCCATGAGCACTGCGAACACCAGGGCCAGTTTACAGTGGGACAAGCCGTCATATTTTGGTGCCATGGCTGCACGGAAAAAGAGAGGGGGGGGGTGTTACAGTTCAGTTTAATAACAAAAACAGGGGCATACTATAAAATGATTCATGGCATTTACCAATTGATTACCTAAAAACAAAAATTATTATTGTCAATGATATTTTGATTAACATAAAGCAATGATAAAATAATTTTCATGATAAATGCTAACTCTTTAAAAGGTTGTTTGACATACCCTTGATTAAAAACAGTTGCAACAAAAACGTTCACGAATCAAACAGCAGAACACATTTTGTAGAATACACAGTACACCTGTAATGCATGCATTTTTGAGAGGTTACATTTGTGTTGTGGCTGTTATTAATAATAGTAATATCTTAATGTTTAACTTTGTATTAATAAATCAAGTAAATAGTGGATTGTCACTATTAACAAAAATGCCATGTAATTTGTGTTTAGTAGATTTAGAGGAAGTCTGACCCAACCTTCAAACTTGATCGTGTTCCCACTATTTTTTAACTAACGCAGCAACCTGAAAAAGTACATTTAATTTGTACAATACTGCCTTCTGTTTCTTACATGTTAACCCGGCTCTGCAGAACAGGTGCCACACCTGTTCCGTATGTTTCAACGGACTTCTTTTATATGCAGGAGAACTTCAAAACTGCGAACTATGGGATACACGAGTACACACATGTTTACGGCAAACTACATCTCAAGCTTAAAGTTACCTGTTTGCTGCGTATATGAGATTCAAACGCGATGGAATTCGTCCGTTTTGAACATTTCCGGATCGTCTCTAGAAAAGCCACAGTAAATAATGAAACCTGACACTGCGTCACCTGCTCCACCTGCTCCACCTGTCTACCTTTATACCCGTCGAGGCTTAGAGGACAACATGCTGGTGCACATCTAGTCCTTTCTCAAACCTTACTAACGTTTCTATTTTTATGTAACTATCACTGAACTGCAACTCACTTTTGTATTATTATAATTAGGCTATTGTTGTATGATATTTATTGTCATCAGGCTTAACTTTGTTTACATTGTGTTCTCTAATGAGCCTACTACTGATAATGCATTTCTTTCAATATAGTTTGTAAACTTTCTGCTTCAACTAAAAATAAAAATAATGTTACATTTAAATAATAATCACATCAGCAAATTGCACCCGAATATGTAATTTCACTGCACATAAAATTATTATTAATATTTTATCTCTAAATGATTTATTTTCAGTTAAAAAAAAACGTTGATTTAAATACTGCCATAAGCAATAATTAACTTTAATAACAAAGCCTTTTTATGACTTATTTAATGCGTTTGTAAAGAAAGGTCATTCATTTGGTTACATCCGGAAATGACGCGTTTGTTGAAAAAATAAAAGAGCGATAATTGTTATTGTTAGCTTGTTAGCTAGCAGGCGAACTGGTGAATGGTGATATGACAGAGTAATAACATCCTATTACAAGTGCACGATACAGTTATTACAAACGTAAAGTGGTATGTACCAATTCCTGCACATTATATCGGTAGCAATGCGATTGTAGTAATGTCTAAATAACGGAATGAAACACTAAAGTGTGCAGAAAGGATGTTTATTGTATTTTTATTATCGGAGCTAAATTCTTGCTAACGTTCATCCAGGCTAACTTTGCTGGGAGCTAAGTGTAACGTCAACTCGCTTCCATATTGTGAGAGCACAGTCTGACCACTTCAAACTCACCTGTGTGTAATACATTACGTTTTAAGGTGTCGGTATAAAGCGTACAAGACCAGAAAATTAGCTTTGGTTTGCTGGATATCTATTCTTGCTTGACAACGACAGAACCCGTAATGAAAGCTGGTCAATTGTACCTATTTATAAAAACATTGACCTATATTAATGCAACGATTTCATGTGTTCGGTGCATAAGTGTGAAATGTCCCAGTGAGTTATTAAGTGGTGATATTTCTTTTAAAGCCATAAACTAATAAAACATACTTCACGTTGTCTGTTGTTTGAGATGGAGGACGGAAACAGGACTGATGCTGCCTCCACATCTAAAAGCCATGCAGGCTCTCTCCACCTGCAGAGTAAGGTTTTAAAAACTGCAAATAATATTGGATGTTCTACTTTTAAGTCATGCATTTATATATTGTGCATAATTCCTCTTGTTCAGCTCCAAAAAATGAAGAAACCTATGAAATTGTCATCCCCTATGAAGAAAACTCCTTTGAGCAGCAAGGATTTTTCAATCAGAGTGAACAGACTTTTGATGGTAAATGTCAGAATCCCTATTATAAAATTCCCTTTGATCTGTAAAATATTTTTAAGCTTTGTAAGCAAAGTTTCCTGTTAAAGTATTTCCTAAACAATCCTGTCTACCCTCAGAGTCACCCCCATCTGCTGGCCCATCCCAAGTAAACAACTTATACATGGTGATCACCAACCTGCGAACCCAGCTACAGATCTCTCTAGAGAAAAACTCCTGGATGCAGAAAAGAATTGAGGACTTGGAAGAGGAGAGGGACTTCCTCCGTTGCCAGCTGGACCGCTTTATATTTTCCACAAAGAGCCAGGAGCAGAGTCAGAGCCAGTACAGTAACGGTGAGAACAGGGATAGGTGTGAGATGTTTTTGTCTCTAAGGAAGAAAAGCTAAATCTCAGCTTTTGGTATTTGTCTCACTTTAGGTTATGAATCCAGACGATTCAACTGGAGAGTAAGAAGAGAGGAAGATCGCCGTGTTGGTAAAAAAAATATTTATTTAATTTCTTAGTAAAAAATTAAAACACTGATGTGAATGTATTATCTTTTTGCAAATTGCACATTTTCAATCTTTACTATTCCTTTTTTTTCCTAGAGCAACAGAAGCCTCAAGAGTCTCAGCATTTCCCCTCACGGCAGTTTATACAACGAAGGCCTGGTCCTCCAACCATGGTGCCTTCCAAAAACCCTGTCTCCAGTCAACTAACCAATGAGCTCGTCTCTTTAAATGCTTTGTTCAACTCTACCCAGTCCCAGGCCCTCTTGCAGGGCCATAGCCACAGTAATCCGAATGCCACAGCCAGTGGCAGCAGCGGCAACAGTAACAGTACTGCAAGGTCACCCATGAATGAAATGAGTGGACATAGTAACTTAGGTCCAGGTAATACAACTGCTTCCCATACATTTGATCGATCTATAGAGATTTTGCTTGTGGCTTTTATCTTTGGAATTTTGCTAACGAATGTTTTTTAATGTTCTCATCAGATTCAATTTCACTCTTGGGAGAATCTGATGAGTACTTGGAGCATGATGGGTACCTCGACGAGGAGGAAATGATATCAGGGGGAGATTTAATGCAAGGTACCATTAACAACAAAGGACACCTATTTAAGAGAAGGCGGGTCTTCCGAGCCCCAAGAGAGCGGCAGAGAGGTAAAAGAAACATACTGCATCAAAACTCATTACTTGACAAAAGACTGTCAACTGTTGTTGCTCACTCTCTCTTTTACATTGTTGTTCTTCAGTGAAAGATGCTGCTGGAGTGCTGTTTCGCTACAAGAAGATCCTGCTTACATACCAGCGTCTGAAAAACATGTCGAAAGCCTTCCAAATCCACGGTGTGGACCGCAACACGGTGGCTTCCACTACACCCATTGCTGAGATGCTACTTGTGGCCCCAGAGAAGGTGGCAGAGCTGGGCGAGTTTGACCCATCCAAGGAGAAGCTTCTGGACTATGCGCGGCGCTGCTACACTGCCCTGGATGAGGAGACACTTAGCAGGGTGCAGGCCCTGAAGAAGAATAACCTGCTCCTGCCTATCTCCTACAGGTTTAGACACTGATGAGAGAAAGACAGCAGGACGGGAAATCTTTCTAGAAAACATGGCAAGTTTGGAAAGAATAGGCATGGTTCTGCTGCAGCAGGCCAGCTCACCTCCGCGCTTGGAGATGCCCAGAGGCAGGAGGAATTATGTTTGCTATCTCAGCATACAATAACTCTGCTTTGAACTTTATAATACTAATATTAACAGTTTGCACATAATGCAGGCGCACAACAGCGCAGTCAGCCAGTTCCTGTCAGTACAAACACACACACAAAATTATGTCAGTGTTTTTCATTATCATAGAGAAGCAAATGTACACCGTATGATAACTGTCCTTTCCAATATACGGTTTACAATGGTTTATGTGTGAACAGAAAGGTGTCTTAACTATTGGGGTAATAAAGGGGATTTCTTTCCTTCAGTATTTAAATGTGTAACCAACTTAGCTTGTTAATGTTTTAGCCTCAACATTTGCCGAGACACTGACCTGATCTTTAAGATCTGGATCAGTTTTTGGCCGGTAGACGAATAATGTATTGTCTAGAGATCATTTGAGCTCCTGATAGTCTAAAAGATGTGTGAGCCTTGTAATTTGTATCACTTTATTTGTGTGCACAATCCCTAAAATAGTGTAGCTTTTATTCACAATGTCTATTTATGTTAAAACAATACTGCACTCAGTAGATTTTGTAGGAATAAATTATTATAATTTTTACTGTATTTTTAAGATGTCATATTTTCCTTTTGTTAATATTGCTCTTTTTGTCTGTGCTTTATTATTTTTGGCGTTGAAATTATATCTTCAACCATTTTCTATTGCCTTAATGGGATTTCATGATTTAAGACATGCAACACTTTTGGGTCACTTTTCTTTCCTGAACAGCAACTGAGTTTGAATTGGGGAGTTATTTAGTTTTTCTGTTCCTTTCCATTTATCCTGTTGTAAAGGAGGAGAACAAATCATATTAGAAAGAGAAAGAAGTAAAAATGTACTGACTGTAGTAAAGACTAGTCCACCATTATTTGGTGCATATTCGTTTTTTTACAGAAAAAAACTAGAAGCAACAATTTGTACTTGTATGTTCTGTTATAAAATATGAGTAGTTGAGAATATATTCCTAACATTTTATAAACCGAGTTTGCGTTAATAATAGTAATGTCAATAAATCTGATTAACAGCAATGGAAATGATTGTATTACATAATTTGTTTCAGACGCCCGATCCAAGGTTAGGGGTTTAAATGCAAAATAAACATTTATTCCACTTTAAATAACATATCTTGAGCGGACTATGATGAAACCTAACGTAGATGTGAAAAGAATAAAAAGGGAAAATGTTCACTTATCTTCAGTGTTCTTATAATACATCCATGGTTAAAGGATGGGGTCTTTTTCACTAACCGGAAACCTGTAATTCATCAACTTCCGGTGTCACGGAGTGCCTGGGAGACGGAGCAAAAAAGCGGGCATACCGATAGCGTTTTTGTTTTCAACATTTAAATGGGCAACATTTGACTCATATAGTCAAACAACCGCGGCTTGTGGACCAGTTCCCCCTCTGGACTTTGCATCTGGCTTGAAAAATAATCATTCATTCGTGTTTCGTCCTAGCTAACGAGCTCCACACGAGCAGGCCTATTCTTCTGGACTTTGCTACAAGCTAGTTAGCTAACGTTAGCAGGCTAACCCATGCGAGCACGTTTTCTTTCTCAATGATTCTGTCTGTTACGTTGTAAATAAATACCACACAGCTTATGCGTGTGCTTGGTAACTTGTTTTGGTAGTTGTATTGTTAAGTAGGCTGCTCGTTAAAGCACATTTACGTTAGCTACCTCAGCGAGGCGCTTGCTTTTATAGTGTTGTTCACTTTGTTGCTAGCTTAAGCTAGCCACCGCTAACTGAACAACGCAGTCGCCGAAAGCGCATCAGCCTTCAACTCACAGAGATGTCGGACTTCGACGAATTTGAAAGGCAGCTGTCTGAAAACAAACAAGGTAAATAAACCAATTGCACATCAGACATCGGAAATGGTAGTGGTCCGTTTGATTGTAATCGCCACTATCGTTTAAGCTAACCATGGACCTGTCTATGTACTGGAACGCTAAGCTAAATGATTAGCCCACACTCACGAACCATTTGAGATGTGGTGTAACTGTTACATTTACTGTTGCTCATCAGATACTATTCTCGATCATGTTTGACGATGTAGAAACACGTTAGGCCGATATGTAATCCGAATAACGGTAGCTGGATTGTCTGTTCTTAGGTTAACTGGCTTTGTTTCTTTAAGCCTGGGGCAGTCTATATCCTGGTACTCTACTGCCTGTACCAGCTGACTGGATGTCCGGGTGGCTAGCATTCATCCTTTGCAGCTGTTGCGTCCAGCGAAGATTTCTAGTGCAATTTGCCGTACTATTGCCCTCCTCTTTCTAACACACCGCCTGTAACTCCACTACCCTCATTTTACATTTGATATCGTTAACCCAGATATGGAAACACACTCTGTACACTGCTCCTAGGTATCGGACAACGCTACCCTACGAGTTCGCCATATTACACATTGTGTCACTTTGAACCAAAAGGTCATAAAACATTTGTTTCCGATTTTAAACAGACTGGATACACTGTATTCAATTGTAACTTTTTAACATACCACTACCATGAAAGCTGTTTTCCTGTACTTGATACCATAATCCAACTTTATTATTACCACGTGAACTAGGATGTTGTTGGACAGATTCATACTCAGCAGTGTTGCTCATTGCCTGTCTAATTTTCATCTAAGGTGATGTATTCTCAGACTCTTTGACCGGTAAGCTATGAAAATAAGTATCTAAGTATTGCTAAGATTTCATTGGTCCATTGACTAGCTGTGTATTGTATTTTATTCATACTCTGCAAGTAAACTTTCAATTTATTCCTGCAGCTGAAAGGGACAAAGAGAACCGCCACCACCGCCGGTCTTCCTCTCGTAGCCGAAGCAGAGAGAGGAAAAGGAGGAGCAGAGACAGGGATAGACGCAGCAGGGACCGCCGTGGGGAAAGTAAGGAGGAGCGCAGACACAGACGCAGGTGAGTACCTTTTTTCACAACTACACCCAGAACAAAAAAAGCTAAAGGCTCCACGTTTTTGTAACTAGAGATTTTTAAACATGACTACCACAAATATCCTACCGATACTAATTTGTTTTTAAATGCCCTACAAACAGGAGGTCATAAAGATCTACAGATTTCAAAATAAATTGTTTAGAGTAGATTTAACATTTAGTTTCATCATAAAATATTTGTTGCTCGAAATACTTGACTAATTTCTTTACAGGGATTGTATAAAGGTGAATGAGGAGTCGCACATTTGGTGTGCTGGTAACACTTCTTGCTGCTTCACAGAATGTTTTGTTTGTAAGCACCCTGGAATTTTCTGAAAAAACGTCCACAATGTGTTGAGATTAAACACCTTCGCTTGCGTTTTTGGGGTTGACCTGGTCTCATTAACATTGACAGATACCATTCTGGGCAACAGTACACACTTGTTAAGCTTGACAGTTATCTACAGCAAATTGGGGCTGTAAAATGTAGAAGTAGGTCAGTGATTCATTGAGACTGAGTTTAAATAAGCTAGTTGGTCTCTCCTGAAAATCAACTGTAAATATTCTTATTTCACTCGCGGATTGACTTTCATGTACTCTATTTTTGGCCTTGTTATTTTTGCGTTCTCTGTCACAGCTGCCTATGACATTGGAGCAATTTGCCTCAAGCTTAATGGAACATCTCTTGCATGCACAATAAGGGGCTGCTGCAACCTCTTTTATATATGTAATCATTTAATATAGACCATATCAAGACTAAGTCATAAATTATTTCATGAAGAATTTCAGATCCTTCCTAGAATACAAAAATGCACAGGCTATTAACAGAATTTATTTATGAATTCTGGTCTGGCAGTACATGTCATGGAAACATGCAGCATGCAGTTAGTGTGAGAGTGCCCTGTGAGGAGCCGGAGCTGTATTGTTTGATAGAATCTGTTTAGACCCTTCAATGTGGGAACATTTTTCTACAGGTGCAAGTCCCTCCCAGAACACTTCCCAAAAGGTGATTACCAGCTACCAATGTGACAATGCTGTATATTCTCAGCAAAATGCACCTTTGGACACCCAACACCTGCAACTTTTGGAAATGATAGGACATTTGAAACCATAGATTACCTTAGTAACTCTTTGAATGCATTCTCTCTAATGTAGACTTTTGTGAACGCTCTACTTGTTGGCTGTGAGTGTGACCTCTGGCCCCACTGTTGCTCCTCGTCACTTAGTGCTAATTTAAAACAAGTTGCTGGTGTTCACTCGGTTGGGAGAGGATGTAAAGTCTGAGCCCTCAACTTTGCAGCTGTTGTGTATTTCTGAGGATATCGTTTCTGCTTTCATTGCATTATTAGTTGTTCACGAATGGTGTTACATATCTTGTGTGAGACTCACTGAATGCACCGGCTTGACATCTGAACGTCAGAGGATGTTTGCGCTTTTAATGCAGATCGCCAAAGACTCGTAACAGCGTTTGTATTTGGAGAGGGTCATAGAAATGCAGGTTCTAATTTTCAATGTCATTTCAGCTCACCAGCCAGCTTCCCCGTGGACAATGCTGGAAGGTAATACAGCAAACTAACACAAAGCCGGTTTGTGCAATATTGCAACGACTGCAATTTAATGACCTGCCTCTGATTCTCTGTATTGAGTAACTAGCTGCCTGGATGAGGATTTGTGTCACTTGTTTTCCCTTTACCACAAGGTGCTCTAATATTAAATGGATACAACCTCCAAAAGAGTTACTAGATCTTATATATTTTTAGAAGACATGACCCATCGTCTGGTCTGCTAGTTTACTGCTGAGCTAATGAGGGACGTCTGTTACATGTTGATTGTTTTCCAACAGCCGTTCTCCACACCGCGAGGTGCCGGCGAAGAAGAAGAACAAGGTTAAAAAGTACTGGGATGTCCCTCCACCGGGTTTTGAACACATCACTCCCATGCAGTACAAAGCCATGCAAGGTAAGCCTCCTAGTTTTCTTTTTGTGTTCGATGCATTTTCAATAGGCATGCTAGTTTCAGGTTTGATTGAATGTTTATTTTGTTGTTGCACTACATTGGTTATTTCATCCATACCTTACTTTAGCAAACTGCTAATAAATTAGCACGTCAAGATACTGTTTGATGGGAGTTACAAATAATAATACTTCCTTTTGGCTTTGCCCTCTAGCTGCAGGGCAGATCCCAGCCACAGCCCTCCTGCCCACCATGACTCCAGATGGCCTGGCTGTGACCCCCACCCCGGTGCCTGTAGTGGGCAGCCAGATGACCCGGCAGGCCCGCCGGCTCTACGTGGGTAACATCCCATTTGGAATCACAGAGGTAAGGAACAGGACAACATTTGGCTTTTAAGTCACCCAATAAAAGCCTGTTATGTGTTAATATATGTGTTAGTAATAATTTCACCACACAATTGAAAAAAGTGTCCCCTTCATACCCTGTCTCTGTTTTGTGTAGGAGTCCATGATGGACTTCTTCAATGCCCAGATGCGCTTGGGTGGTCTTACTCAGGCCCCTGGAAACCCTGTTCTTGCAGTACAGATCAACCAGGATAAGAACTTTGCCTTCCTTGAGGTGAAATGGTCATACCCCTAACATGTCATTTGTTCTTCCAGAGTGTTTCTTGCTATTTTGACTTTAATCACTTAATTTTGTCTCTGTTAGTTCCGTTCAGTGGACGAAACTACACAGGCAATGGCCTTTGATGGCATCATCTTTCAAGGCCAGAGTCTCAAGATCCGTCGTCCACATGATTACCAACCTCTACCCGGCATGAGCGAGAACCCCAGTGTCTATGTGCCTGGTACTCAGCCAATTAATGGTTTTTAACCCTAAGTACTTGTGGCATATTTCATGAGTAATCGGTAACCAATACCTCACGGGAGCGTGCTCTCTGTGCTTCCCTTTTGATATTTCTTACTGTTGCCATCGTGTGTTCTTCAGGTGTCGTTTCCACAGTTGTTCCTGACTCAGCCCACAAGCTATTCATTGGAGGTCTGCCCAACTACTTGAACGATGACCAGGTTAGTATGTCAGCATGAAATGGCTGCAGACACAATTCCCAAACCATATTAAATACCCTTACCATAGCTTTTAGTAGAACATTCCTACACATTATACTTTGAGTAAACTCTTCCTTTTGTGTCTCAGGTGAAGGAGCTCTTGACGTCCTTTGGTCCCCTGAAGGCTTTCAACCTGGTGAAGGACAGTGCTACAGGCTTATCTAAAGGATATGCGTTTTGTGAATATGTTGATGTCAACCTTAATGACCAGGTAACCCATGCTACTGGCAACTTCACACTTAGACATGGTCCAGAGTCTACTTTAATTATTATTGTATTATTTAGTATTGTAGTTATTTGAGACTCTTAAAGATTGGATTTTTGGAATTTTAATTTAAAACCGTTCTTCTTTTTTTACAGGCTATTGCTGGACTGAATGGCATGCAGCTGGGAGACAAGAAGCTCCTGGTGCAGAGAGCCAGCGTGGGATCCAAGAACGCCACTCTCGTGAGTATTCAAAGGCTGGACAGAGGACAGCAGGGTGGTGGGAGGCTGGCTGCTCTTTTAGAGTCGCTCAAATGGATAATGATTACATTTTCTGTACAAATATATCTGCCACATCCAGGCCCACTGCAAACGGGTCATTCCATCGAAATTCATCACTTTCTGAAGACACATTTTCTCTAAATGTTAAACTGTTTAAGAAAGCAACAGATCTTATCCATTCCAAAACTGCCAGTATGTAGCTGCTAAAAATTGTTGTGCAAGCAGTAAGTTGCAAATAACAACCTGATAATCGAAACGGCATTTAGCTGGATGAAAAGCAGTTGTGAAAATATACGTTTTATGTGGTTTGTTCACTGGAACTACCTAACATAATGTCTTGGCTTAAGTGGTACCTAGGGGTTAACATTACCAAAACTGTCTAGAGATAAGTGGGAAACAGAGTTGTCCATAATGTATGTGAACCAGCACTGCAACGTTTTTCTTAAAACTGGCAGCAACCTTCTCTATAAAGGACATATCTTCATTTTCACCTCTGTTTTGGTCGATGAAGTCCTACATTGAATGACATTGAAGATGTCTCGTGGCCAGTCATAATACTCTGAGCACGTTGTTATCTAAAATATGCCATTGACCCGGTCCTAACCTTCCGGTCTGTCCTTGCAGACAAGTATAAATCAGACCCCAGTGACGCTGCAGGTGCCGGGTATGAACAGCTCGGTGACTCAGATGGGTGGCCTGCCCACCGAGGTGCTGTGTCTGATGAACATGGTGGCCGCCGAGGAGCTGCTGGATGATGACGAGTATGAGGAGATCGTTGAGGACGTCAAGGACGAGTGCAGCAAGTACGGCCAGGTCAAGAGCATCGAGATCCCCCGACCTGTGGACGGCCTGGAGGTGCCCGGCACCGGCAAGGTAGGGACCGTTCCATTGCTTTCCATCATCTTTGACGTGTGCTGTTGTCACACGAGAATTATGTCTTGATATACCCTCATTGTATTGGTTTCTTTGTCCCTCTCTTGTAGATCTTTGTGGAGTTCATGTCCGTTTTTGACTCCCAGAAGGCCATGCAGGGGCTGACGGGAAGGAAGTTTGCCAACAGGGTGGTGGTGACCAAATACTGCGACCCAGATGCTTATCACCGCCGAGACTTCTGGTAGGAGGAGCCATGAAGAGAAGAGGACGGCGGAGTGGGAGGAGGGGAGGGAACATGAATCGCCCATCTAGAAGTCAGCCCCCTGATTGAGAGCAACATTTCAGGTGGATCTGAGAGTACTTATCCTTTGACAAATGGCTTTGGTAATATCCAATTCATCGTTTGAGATCTTCAAAATTGGGAGGGTCTCTATTCAGTCCATACCAGAGGGGGCTAGGTTTAGGTGGGTGGGGGAGTCAAAAGATTTTTGCAAAATGTGTGTAATAATGGGTCCAGGGAGGGGTCAACGATTTTTATACTTTGTGAGGATGTTATTTTGGGGCGGGAGGGGGGAGCCACACTCTAAGGTTTGTATTTAAATGGAGGTAGCCTGTTTTAAGTACATTAGGAAGGAGTTGCAGCGGGGAACCAACTGGACTATTCCGGTGGAGAGAGGGATGGAGAAAACAGGAGTGTTACTTTGTGAGTGGGGGAGATGAGGGCATTTCTGTTTGAAATCTAATCTAGATATACAGTAGCTGAAACATCCACTTCTGTTTCCCCACCATCATTAGTGAGGCGAGAGGAAACATTTTATTTCTATATTTGGACTATATTTCTTCATGTTCCTTTATTTTCATCAGACTACTGCCCCCTCAAAATGATTGGTTGAGAATATGTTGTCTAATTGGACTCTATCTGAATGTCAACTGTAATTGTTTCAATACTGTGTGTAGCTTCACTGATATGAGCTGTAATATCACATTGTGTTCAGGCCGCAGAATAACACGAGCTGCAGGAAAGTACTTTTTTTTCAATTATGCCAGTTTTATTTTTTCCTGTAACTTTTTCACGTCCGTCTTTAGTACACAGCTTTTAACAGATGAGGTTGCATTGTCTCAGCGGTTCAGTCCTGATTTAATTAAAAGTGGAAAATTGAAGGAGGATGAGGATTGGCAACAGATTGGTGTTTAATAGGGGATTGATCTCTTCCTTACCAAAAAGCCTTAATGTTATTACATGTAAATTCGCTAAAGAAAACCAATTAGGCTTACCCCTCTTTCAATGATGTCTGTATGTTTATAAATGTCACTATCTTGTACTACAGCCTTGCATCACTCGTTTTCATTTTTCCTTGTTTGGCAGCAGCAGATTTAATTTGTAAGATGTGTCGGACCCGGTTGTTTCTTTGTGCAACGTCTCACCTCTTTGACAAGACCAAATAAACACGTGTCTAATACCCACGACTCATGGAGTGAAAGCAAAACAACCAACTTTTCTTTGTTCCGTCAACTTCCCTCCTGATGCATTGGTAGGCAGTGATGTGTCCGAAACACATATGGAAACTGAAATTAAAAAGATCTTGTTTTGGATGTTTATGCTCAGTAAAGACTAATTACAAAAGGAAAGTCTGTAGACAAATAATTACTATTATACATTTTAATAAACAATCATTTAGCATTTAGCTTTCATGGCTTTAGTATGTTACTGTCGTAGAGGGGTTTCTTTCTCTAAATGTAAGAGGTAGATTGGATGTTGAAAACTTGTATTTGGTCAAAGACTGCTTTTCTCTCATCTCCCTCATCTTCTGCCCTAATTCTCCGAGGACCACATGTTCACACTGTAATGGCTGAGACTGCTTTCATTTAGGTGGTTAAGACGTTATTGAGAAGAAAGTGTGTCAGTGATAACACTTATGTTACTCCTTACTTTCAGATATCTGCTTTCTCAGTGTCGCTGTCATTTAATTTCTCCTTTTTTTTCTCTGAAAAAAAAAATGTGATTTCTTAAATGATTTCAAAACATCTAGTTTATAAAAATCAAAAACAGTCTTTCATTTGTCCAATTTGTTTTCAAATGTTGATTAAAAACTGAATTTACATGATGGCTTTCTTCTTTATGCTTCCTCTCTTTTGTGCACCCACATCCACCCACCTGGCTACAGCACACGTGTATTCACCCAGCGAGGGATGCCGCTCACAGTTCATTATGGAGATGGATTAGACTGGAGCCATGTCCAGGCACTTTCACTCAACTGATGGCATAATTTATCAAGGACTACAGGCGATCCAGACAGAAGCAAACGATTCCTGGGGAAGTTCATGTTCATGATTAAGATACACTATTGCCAGTCATAAGTCACACTTTGTATCTACCTAAACTGGTTGTGGGAAAGCGTCAAATGCTAGCAGTAACAAACACAATTCCCTTGCAATCTATTTTGTACCAATTATAGCCTGCTCTCTTTAGTGATACCAGCCGAGGATGGAAGACTGGTTCATGGAGATGAAGGTCGACAAGGCAGAAGTAGCAGATCACACTCCTGTGGCCAATCTTTGAGTTAAGGACCCCTTACATCATTAACATAAAGGCACACAAAATCATAAAGAAGGGTTAAAACAATTTCGAAATCATTTTACTATATTATTTTCTCCTAATTATCCACGAAGTTTCATTTAGGGACCATTCAGTACGTTAGTGCTGACTGCCCTTAATAGTGAATAATATGTTAACACACGTATAATTAATGTGTCTTATGTTGCATACCTTTGTTGATCAATGATGTGTGGATTGATTTTACAATGATATTTTAAAGAATATCATTGCTGTTTTTATTCAAATAAAATATTCATTTAAAGTACAGAAAACACTTATAATAACAGAGAATAAAAGAGTAATTCCGTCACATGACATGGGAGCTATTGAAAATATATTTGACTTCACAAATATTGCATAATATCCATATAAAATAGAAAGTTGACTAACATCTTATAAAAAAGGGTTGTGTCTCACTTGTCCAGTGTGGTAATACAATGCTACAGTGGACACACTGGGTCACATGGCATGGGAGCCTTTGAAAATAAATTAGAGTTTTTAATAAAGAAACAAATACATTTAATAAAAATATTATTATTAAAAAGAAAACAGACTTGAATCCAAGGAAAATAGGTCTTTCCCTTTTGTCCAGTATTGTAATACAATGTTGTAATGTTTGGTAGTCATTTGGTAACATAACATAAGCTATACAAAATAAATCGAAAAAATAACAGCATCATTTACATAAAGATATTCATACACACAATACTTCTCTATTATTATTATTATTATTATTATTATGTCATTTATTTGATTCAAGCCTACACAAATAAATAAAACTCATGTTTACCCATGCAATTATATGTACTTATGAATTGGAGCTGCTTGCACTATCGAATCCCACCTATAAATCAGGTAAAGTATTTTTTTTCTGGGTGTACTTCTTTATATTCAAGTCAATCCACACGAGTACACAGTTTTGGACATCAGCAACAACTATAAGCCATGTCCACCTGGGACTGAATCGAAAAAAAACAGTAACAGGGAACCAACAAATCTCTGACATGAAATAATGTCCTGTGTCAGCTCTATACTGCCCATGTCCGCGTGCATCGCTGCACCCCACTGCACAGAAGCCAGCAGCAGTGCACTGATGCAACGCGCTCTCTCCCCCTGTTGTTCCCGCAGGGCTCAGATAAAACAGCAGCTCTCCTAGGCTGCTGAAGCCATATCCACCAGAGGAGACATGTAAAACTGACCCTGCCTCTCCAACAGATCAGTACGTTCAGGCTGCCAAACACAAGACCGATTAAATGTTTTTAGCGGCCCTCCCCAGGCCTGATGCTGCAGTGAAGATTGCACATACATTATCTCCCTCTAGTGGGGAATGTAAAACTGTAGCGGTGGTCATTGTCATTCTAGGCAGTGCCTCCCCATTGATCCTCATTCAGAAAGATAGAACACTGCAGCAGTGGGAGAGTGCATTGCTGGAGCAGGATGATGCAGTACTCTGTGTACTTATGGCAGTGTGCATTCAGCGTACAGATTTAAGGAAATTGAGAATCATATGGAAAGGATTGTCAGGTTGAATGCAAAAAGGCCTTTTATTACACAACATATTTTGACATGTGACAGTAAAGCGCAGGTATGCAAAATAAAATGAATGATGGCTAAATTCAATTTTGCTGCAATTGTTTCAAGGGGCTTGTTTGGGCTCTTGCTGTCACTGGGACAATTTGAACAAAATAGAGAAACAGTTATATTTATAAGTAACACCACATCCCATAAAAAACAACTGTGTGTGGCTCGCTGCTATGCCCTTTGTTTTTTCTTGAAGAGGTACATCTTTACATACAGGTCAGATATATATTTATCATTGAAGAAAAAAAGAATTCTTTAACAGCTGGGTCTTTGGTTTTTAGACAATCATAATTATAATTGGAGTAAATTGCATAATTGTTGGGGACTATTTTAAACAGCAGAGTTGGTGCATTTGAGTCTTGCATGTGGGATTGACTCAAAATAATCTACATGCCCATGTAGTTCAGTGTGGTTTATAAATGTATTTTCTAATATGCTTGGACATATTGTGCTTTAATCTGGCATGTAGTCAACATTAATGTTACAACGTTGGACTAATAAATAGTTGCAGCTGTAATGTGCACATGTGTGGTCAGTGTGCGCATGGCTGCATACATAAGCACACATGTGTGCCCTTCAGTGTGTTGAAGCATAAACTAGCACTGCTGACAGGGCCACTTGAGTGATGTGGAGACAAGATTGTTAGCATCAGCATACTGTAGATTATTGATGGCCTCAGACCGCCAGTGGACACTTTCTATCAATCTCATATGATGAGGCAGCAGAGATATGCTGCATAATTAGATGCAAAGTAATTTTAAAGAATAGACATACATATGTTCGTTAAACTAATAGCTGTACCCCAGATTAATCCATTTATCATGGCTGTCATGACCAACATGCTCCTTTCTCTCTGCAAAAGTCCATCTTTACATCCAAATTGCACTGTGGCTGCAACAACAATCTGTCCTAAAAGAAACAGGACGTCTTTTGTTTTGGACATTGTAGGTGTTTATTTTCCTGTCACAGCCTACAGCGTGTTTCGTCCCTTTTCTCAGATTTTCTCCTGTTTTGTCTCTCTGTTCCCGACTCACTCTCACTTTGCATCACCGCCCTCGCCACCCCTTTTCCTCTCGCCCCTTCCCCCCTTCCAGCCCTCCCTGAGCGTAGCTGGCCGCTGGGGTTGGCCTCCCTCTCGGTGTGCCACGTATGTAACCTAAACTGTGGAAGAGCCAAGCAGGGCCGGGCCACGAGTAAAGCTTTCCACAAGACCAGGGTGAGTCTCTGAAATCTCTCTGGATCTTGTTCAGTGAGGAATGAAATGGGCCTGCGCATTTTCTATTTCTTCTCTAATATTTAATTTCAGCAAGATTATCCACATGTGCACCTAGTGTTTCTTTACCTTTATATCACTCTCAATGTTATGCTCCCATCTTATGTCCTTTCCTGCACTTTTTTTCCCTTTTCCATTTCTGTCCCTCCCTCTCTGCTGCCCTCCCCGTTTCACTTTCACTCTCTGTGTCCGATTTGCTCATACCTCACACTTCTGTTGCTGTAAAACATTATCCTGGCCCCTCTCGTATAAACACAGGCTCCTCCTTCAGCCTAACTTAATGTCATTAACAGGTGGCAGTCTAAAATAGACACTCACACAAACAGCGAGGCTGGCACAGATACATGTTTTTAATCATGGCTGTCGTCATGTGACCGGACCACACTGCAGCACCTCAGCTCATTCATTGAACATTCAAACATGTGTGCAGTGTGTGCAGGGTGCTGTTGAGATGGAAGGTACAGTCAGAGGGGAGAACAGCCGTGCAAACACACACATTTAGTGATCAACAGTGTTAACCAACCAGGCTACAGCCCCCTCCCCTGTTACACTTACTTTCCATAACCCTCATGTACCTCCCTCTCACTCTCTCACTTACTCTCCCATCACCACTCTCCCCCTCTATTAAGTTTCAAGCGTCTCTTCCTCCTGAACTGAACAACACACACCAAACAGGTCAGACTTATTCTTCTTTTTGCTCTAGTTGTTGCTTTCTTATGTACACATGTCACACAGGGGGCTGTGGCTGTCTTTGGTGAAACTCTTGAAAGAGTACCTAACTTTCCTCACTGAAAATGTACCCATTTGTCCCCAAGCCAGTGCACCGTATTTCTTTTTGTTGCGTCATCAAATTTGACAAAACACACACATAGGCCTATACACTGCTTAGGATGTTTTAGAACTACATGAACATGTGTGTGTTATCCCTCCAGTAGGTTCGCCTGCCATGCTTTGACCCCTTCGATCATCCAGTGGTTAATATGGATGTAATGTGATCGAGCTTTGTAACTCTATAACTACTAACTTGGCTGTCAGCAGCTGCCGTCTTATACTTTATTACACTTAATGCTGGGGGAGTAATCACATGCACGGCTGTTATTCCAAAGCTTTGGCTCATTAAAAACATTTGGATTTTTAAGATTAGCACGTTAAATTAGGATCAGGTAACATATTTATATTATTGTGAGTTGTGATTAATATCTCTATCAATTAGATGTCAAAAATCCATTGTGTGATTGTTATGGAGCTTTTATTAGTATCACATGATCGATAGCAGATGGACTTTACTCTTTTAAATATAGTGGGCATTTTCAAGTTCAACTGACATTATTAGTTGGTTATTATTAGCATTATTTATTATTATATATATAATATATTATTTATGTTTTCTTATTTAGACATGTGAATAATTTGTTTTGGTTGAATATAAAGTTAAACACAATGTATTGCTTTGAAAAATAGTCTATGTATGACAATGTATAATCCAAATGTATTTGATACATAATTGTATGGCTGCTTCAACTTATTTTAAATTATTATGCACACATTTCTCTCAATAAGTATATCAGTCATTCATTTATAAAATGTCAAACAATGTCTAAAAACGACTTCTAACAAGTTCCTAAAACAAAAGGTGTCTGGTTGTGTCAGTACAGCAGTCGGAAAACCGAAAGATCTTCTCTTCACAATACAGAGAAAGAAACTAAAATCCAGCTATAACCTAGGATGGTCGGAGTTTGAATTAATAAATGACTTTTATTGTAATTTAATTTACTGCAAAACTAAATGTATGCTGCATACTGCTCCTTATTTCTGAAAAGTATGGTACACAATAGATTTTTGTCCACGCACTCAGAGGGTTCATGTGGTGCGCTGCCTATATAAAAACTCTGATGCTGTCAGCGCAAAACCCCTGAATTAAGTGATCCACCAACTGTGTGTGGCCTCCTGGTGCTGCTCCCTAACTGGCCAGGCCTGTTGCCTCCACTACGTGACCTGTTGCACTGCACAGCAGAGTTAATTACTGCAGGCCCCTTTCTGTCAGAAGGTTCAGCCATGAATTATCACCTCATGCTCCCTGCGCAGAGCAGCCACATCGCTGGGCCCCGTCACTCACGTTTTAAACCGCTCCAAATGGCCCCCTCCCTCACAGTTTGGGATAACAGAAACAACTCTGCAAACCTGGACCTACTTACAGTGCCACACGACAACAAAAAACACACACACACATGCTTGAAAAGACCGTCATGGCGGCAGATTCCAAGTGTTTTCTGGTACACGTAATGCAGGACGGGAGATATTTGTGGCAACCCATTATCCCCTCAGATCAAAAGGGATCTGTGTCTAAACCAGAGATTGTGTACCTGCTCGGAGAAGAGCTCTGTTGTCAACTGCTCTGGGAAAATAGAAGATGGGGGGTCCAGTCTGGCGCTGCGGTGTTATCTCTCACCTTGAACCGGCACCACCCGACTCATCCAGCCCAATTGTTTCTTCATCAGAAACAAAATCTGCCTTTCAGGGAAACGCCATATGGCTTATGTATTGTTGGCTTGAAGCATGTCATATGGCTTTTAGGGAGGGAAGACTGTAGACGCTGATAAAGCTCTTGGAAATTAAATATTACGCTGCTGATGAAAGGATTTTGCTCTTGTGAAGCATATGCTGGCTGCCCTTTCATCTTTCTGTTTCATCTCTCTATTTCAGGGGACTGGACGGAAAACAGTCGCCGGCTCTCCTGGTCCTTACATCCGTCTCCTCCCATTTTATAATTTCCTTACTTCATCTGCCCCTCACTTCCTTGTAGCTCTGTTCATATTTCTTTCTGTCTAATTCATTTTATCTTTTTATCCTTTGTTCCCTCTGACCACTTTTGCTTAATTTACCCATCAGTCACAGGATAGTTGATAGCTGTGTCTCCTCATTTTTTATATATTGTTTTAACACTTCCATCCTACTCCTTATCCTTTTCCTGTTTTCTCCCTACTAAACCATCTTCCCATCTTTTCATCTATTATATTGCCCCCCTTATATTAAGCCCTCCCCCCTCCCCCCTTGTCTTCGTCGGGCCTAGCCAGTTGAGATCATCATGTGGTCCAACTTCATCGTACAGCCCGATGGTGATGATCGTATCGGGGTGGCCGGGGCTTTACAAGGTGGGGGTTTAGCTGGAATAAAAGGTGGAAGGGGACAGGGAAGGAGGGTCCAGAAGATGAGTGACAGCCAGGAAGGAAAGATCAAACTGGCCTTCTTTGTGGCTATCATTGGCGTGACCCTCACCGTGTTGGGCATGGGGACAGAGTTTTGGGTGGAGCTGGCACAACCAAAGAATTTCAGCGGCAACCAGACCTGCCAGATGGCATATTATGGCCTGTGGAAGGGCTGCATCCGCACCCTGTTTGTGGCGGACATAGACCCAGACAGGGAGCTCTGCGGCCCCGCTGAACTAAATGGAGGTGAGACCCCTGGCTGGAGTGCAGTTGTGTGTCTGTGAGAGTTTGTGTTTATCTGTTTGTGCTGTCTAGGAGGTTAGCAGGTGAGGTTTCTGGAGGGCATGTGTCTACTTTGTTTCTCTGACTGTCTGCTCATGTCTGCCTATCTGCAAACTGAATTGCCCGGCCATGCAGTTCTACCTCAAGGCTGACTCCATGCTACAGTGTAAGAGTGAATTAATGGAAAAAAGGGTCAAAGGATGTTTCTTAGAGGTTGCAGGCTGTTGACATCATTGAAGGGAAAAACATGTACATTTAATCGACACGATTCTTCTTTGCCATCACCACTGATGTGAAAACAGAGGGAGCAGGCATAACTAATATGGTGCATGCCCTCTGGGAATATGCTTACATCTCTAGGTCTTTTATCTGAGCCCATAAGGCATTGAGGACAGCTAGGGCAACACTTCATATTCATCCCATCCCTAATACAATCTACAGATTTATGAGGAAGATACTTATGATTTTTAGCAAACCTTTAATATCTCCCTTTATTTAGACGAACATATACTGTAACCTTGCAAATAGATAGTGGGAGGATAGTTGTGTATGTAAAGCTGCCTGCATACATATGCATCTAGGTCATCCTACAGATAATGTGCAAATTGAATCATTAAAGAAAAGCGAGGCTTGGAAACAGAGCACGAGGAGGACCACAGTATAGCGGTTTTCAATTCTTATCCTATTGTAACAACACAAAGCAGCATCTAGGTACAGGTAGGATCATACAATACCATCTTGGGGATTCGCAACATTGTCAGGGTAATGAAGCATCGATTTCAAGTTTCTCCCTTGACTGGGTACCTAATCATCTCCTGCTGTACACACAGTACAGACAGGGGATACGGGGCAGACCACAGGTTTGTTGTGCTGACGAACATCCATGGTTAGAGTTGTGAAAGCTCCTTTCTAAAAGCACTTTATTCAACTTGACCGTGGTTAGATTCTCCAGAGTGCATTGAATATCTCCACAATGACCTACTTCTGTCTGAAAAGCAAGTCTGGAGATGGAGAGAGGCAGGTATTGGTAAAGGGAGATGGAGATAGGGGTTGCTCCAGGAATCACTGCCTATCTCCGGGTATCTGCTGAGACACAGCAGAGCTCTAAAGAAACAAAAACAAATCTCCTCATCCAGCAGATATACACGTGGATCACATACACATAAATACTATTCACATACATATATCACCTTGAATTAGGATGCATGTCATAGTTTTTATACGCTGTCGTCAAGGGCTAATTCATCTTACCTGTCAAAATGTCCTGCCTCTCTGGCTGCTTTAAGCTAGCAGATATATATCTATGCCTCTCAGACGGTCTGTTGGTGTGTGAGAGCAGCCAGTATGCTTCTGACAATGTTTCTCACACGTCTTCACACTGTTGGCCCACGCCGCCTGTCGCAGATGGCCGTGGGCTTGTCATGTTTTGAGGGAAACAACTGTTTTTGCCATCTCTGCTTCTCTGTGTCACATCGCTGTTTACATGCCTTTGGCTTCGGTCCCGAGCAAAGTGCGGCCCCGCTGATGCCCGGCCCTGTCATCTCAGACCAGCTATCCGTCTTTGCTGCCTGCTGGAGAGGGACATGACAGCTCAATAATTACAGTCTCAGCGGGGGTAGCGAGAGCAAAAGCAGTTGACTGTGATAGCATGATGTGTTACAGAAAATCAGTAAGCTGATAAATGGCGTGTCTGCTGCAGTCAAAATGTTGCAAATGTGCTCAGGCACAAACATATTTGTATGTGAAAGAAATGTGTGACGAGCATGTGGTCATCTTGAACAACATAATGAATATTCAGTGGGTGAAAGTCATCACTATGCACTTGTGAAGCCAAGTGGAATCTGACTACTTCACAGTTTTTGTCTAAATATAGAGAGGGGGAACGAGGAAGAGGGACAGACAGGGACTGAGGGAGAGTGTCTAATGCAGTATTAACCAACCCCTCTGTGTTTCCTCCCCCCTTGACATCTCCTGCTCCCCTCACCTCCTTCTCCATCTGTGGCTCCCCTCTTTTTTCCTCTTCACTCACCACCCCTTCCATCTGCCCCCAACTCACTCCTCCTCCCCTCACTACTCATGCTTTGAGCCTTTATCCATATTTCCTGCATCCCCCTTCATAATTTGCTCACCCAACATATCCCCTTCCCCTCAATCCTTCTTCTTCTTCTGCTGCAGCCACGCCTCTCAATTTCTATCCTCCATCTGCCCCTTCTTCTTGTCTCCCTCTCTATTTCCCCTGTGCCATCCACCCTCAGTGTTTTGCTGTCTCTCACCCTCTCTGGCGGCACCATATGTGCAGTGCTGGGCCGTGTGTGTGTGTGTGTGTGTGTGTGTGTGTGTGTGTGTGTGTGTGTGTGTGTGTGTGTGTGTGTGTGTGTGTGTGTGTGTGTGTGTGTGTGTGTGTGTGTGTGTGTGTGTGTGTGTGTGTGTGTGTGTGTGTGTTTGTGTGTGTGTGTGTGTGTGTGTGTTTGTGTACGTTTGTGCTCGTTTGTGTGTATCTGTAAATGTATGTGTATATCTGATCTCATGTGTATGATCTTTCTTTTTACCTACAGTAACCAACTGCACCTACTTTAAGTTCTTCACCTCCGGGGACAATGCAGTCATATTCAAGAAGACAACTAACAAACGTGAGACATTTAAATTCCTCCCTGCAATTCCTGTCACACATGCAGATGAATTGCACGCTTACAGTAACAATGCAGCTTCCATCAATAAAGACGTTCACTGGGGTGCTCAGAGGACCGTGCTGGTGTTTTCTACGTGTTTCAGCCCATTAACTTCCGCTGCCACCCATTTTCCTAAGCAACCATAAGCTATCAGACTGATTCATGTGTTTACCTTACCGTCCAGGCAGCCACCGGTTTCAGTGCAATTTGAGGATCAACTGGCTGTGATTTGATAGCTGCATTACATTGAGCTTAAAGCCAACTTGAGCTTTTGGTACATGCTGTTAGAACAAACTGGCATGCTTTGCATATTAAACCCAGGAGATATACAATAAGCAACAGTATTTAGTGATAATAAGCTAATGTTATCATACTGACATGCTAAACTGATATGGTGTACATGGTAAACATTTACCTGCGGTCTGCGCATGATAGCGTGTGTGCGTGTCAGTATGTGCATGTATGTGTGTGTGTGTGTTTGTGTGCGTACAGTATGTGCCTAAATACATCCCCACCCAAGGCATGACGTTAGTAGTTGCTGTTTGGCAGTGAGCTCGTAGATGCCAGGCTGGCACCAACAATAGAGACTCTTCAAAAATACTGCAGTGGATCCAACTGCATTAATGACATGTGTTCACACTGATGATTGATTCCCTTCGAGCTACATTTAAGTCTCTGCAGGTTATTTAAAACATCTTTTAGTCACACACTTGCTGATATGGGTGTTAAGGAAAACACATGTGAATTAGTCATAAAACTGGTTGACCAGATGAGACAGCTGTGTTGAGTTCACTGTTATTCATCTCACCTATTTTTGTTGCCTTCATAACAACCCACAACCTACATGTTGTATCTGCCGCGTTTTAATTAATATAATAATAATATCTGTTTGGTCGAGTGTGAACAAACACGAAACTGGCACTGGCTGCTGGGAAATGTTGATCGGCTACTTCAGTAGCATCTGTTCAGGTTTGTAATGCCAATACAATCTGTTTTAAACAGATCCAGTAAGGGAAGTGGCACAATTCACACAATGCATGTTTTTTTTATAATGAAGTAAAATGAACTTTAATCCCAGTAGAATCAAACTTTGTGAGGTGGTGTTATATCTGATTTCACAATGCCTCTGCAGGCTTTGTTGAATATTTTTCACTGCATATATTTGCAGGTTTTATCAACACTTCTTTTCACAAATATTCAATATATTCCTTTCTTTCTGCTTTTCAGAGCTGAATCTAGCAGCAGCTATCTTGGCCCTTTTGAGTCTGACCATGATGGCAATGGGCTCCATCTGTATCGGCATGTCCCTCAACAAAGGAGTGCCCTTCTTTCTCAAGCCAGCCTCCTTCTGTTTCATCCTATCAGGTGGGACCTCACATTCTAACGTATTACATTCAAGTATCCATACCTGACTGATGTTTGGCAAGATAATGATTATTTGGTCTTTATGAGTTGTTTGTGGATATTACGCAGTTATAGTGTGATGTAATCTGAACGTCCTCTCTGGTTGCAGGTGTGCTGGTCCTCCTGTCTGTCCTGATATTCCACCAGTCCGTGCTGGCCTTGCTGTCCAGTGATGACTCCATACCTTTACACTATGAGCTGTCCTGGTCTGTGGCCTGCGTCGGCTCCGCGGGAGGAATTCTTATTTTTGGAGGTTGCCTCTTTATCCTCCTCTCTCTTCCTTTCAGCCCCTGGGAGAAATGCTTTCCACACAAGAATAGCGTCACCTAGCACTTGAATGATGATACAATGTGCACACAGTATTCTTGATGTATTGTTTGAGAGTGGAAAACATCCATTTTCTGAAGGCAGTGACTCTGCTTATTCTCGGCATTTAATTTGTCAGAGAAGTCATACAAGGTCTTAATCAAAATGTTTGTAGAGAATTCAGAAACACATTAGATAGGCCTCCAGAATTTGAAACAAATGTGTTTTAGTGTTTTTTTTTGGTAGAAATAGCTGGACATAGCAATTTTAGTTTAATGGTTTCATTTTAAGCTCTTTCTTGTGTCACACAAATCTTATTATCCTTTCTAAAGTTGTACGTCCACATACAAATATCTACTACAACTTTCTGCCAGCATAAGTATATCATAAAAAACCTTTTAAAGGCTCAAACACTTTTTTTTAAACTTTAATGCTAAGTATGGAAGCCCATTTCTGTCAAGGAAAAAAAAATGATGGCTTAGATTGAAATTAGTTTATTTTTATTTTCTCTACAGTTTTTGTGGCTTTACAAAACAAAAAACAGAGTTTCTGTTATAATTAATATGGTTGCTAGACGGGGCTGTCTATCGAACGCAAAAAATACTGTATAGTTTTGTGTCATATCTGCTAAATAATATATTGTAAAAAAGTTCATATTCTAAGTGCTATGAAGCTTTTATACACGTACTACTTGTTAAAGAAGAGGCTTCATGCCATTATTTATAACTTATGTGTGTTTTTTTCAACAATTTGCTGAATGCTGCTTCAGTATGAATGTATGTTGAATGAAAGCAACTGTGAAAAGGGATTAAAATACCTTTTTGTATATCAGAGAATTGTATGGACTCACTTTATAAGCTCAACTTTGTACATAAACTGAATGAATGTGTTTATATTGTACGAATGGTCTCTGTTTGCAATGTTGTCTCCCGTCACTTTATATGTAATATGTAATATGCAATAAGTACACTTTAAATAATGTCATAGGATGCTCTCCTTTTCTCTCTACCAAGAAATGCTATTTTACCATTTTTAGGCTTATTTCTACTCATATATATGTACATTATGTGGCGCCGGTTTTGCTTATCATTAAAGGGATTTGACATAAAATAATTGTCCCCCTTTTGTTTGCTGACATGACACTTTGTACGCTCTCAAACTTGACATTCACCCATTTTCATCCCTTCAAAGTGACTCTTAACCTCTCTGCCAAACACCACCATCCCCCAAGCCTGCCCCTCTATAATTAGGCCAGTGCAGCTCATCGCAATGCATTTCACTGCAGAGGTTGGGAAACCTTACCCTTGAATTTCAACTATGTTCCCCCAGCCTACCCTCATACCCCTGTGCCTTTCCTCTCTCTCTCTCTCTCTCTCTCTCTCTCTCTCTCTCTCCACCCCTGACCTTGTTGCGTCACTTTCCCTGCTGTCTCCAGGCGAGCCCACCTGTCACTACTCCACCCTACCTCCACACACACCTCGACCCACACCTGTGCCACACACACAACCACACACAAGACCGATCAACAGACCGATCAGAACCGAGATGTCCCACTAACATATCTAACACTTGATCTGCTGGTGAGTGAGTGGCATCCAGGCACCTGCACACACACTCACACATCCATTTAACTCTCAGTGGGCAGAAACTGAATCCACATGACACACTATCCTGGTTGTATATTTAGCTGTTAATAGTGCTATTGAGACTCTGTGACAAGTGGGGCACAACCAATAGCTGCATGTTTGTAAATGGGTCTCTTGATAGAAAGGGGAAAACACTTTGTTTGCTTTGGCCACCTCTCATCCTTCCTCACTAAAGCTAGGCTGCATCACTGTGACTAAGACTGTAGGTATGATAATAGCAGGGAAAGGCACATCAGATAATCCTCAGGGTCCCGAGCACCGCTAGGAATCTCAGGCCCCTTGTCAAGGATGTGACACTGCTTCCCTCGGCCCTAATGCATCTTAAGTACAATTTCTTGTCTCTGAAGGGACTCCCGCATCTTAAACCACACTGGAAGTATTCCCACTTTCCTCTTTACAAGTGATCAACCCTGTGAGGTCAAGCAAAACCTAAAGTGGACCTGAAGGTACCAAAGCCAACGGTTAGTCATAAAATGGTGCAATGATGTATTATGGAAAGTCATTTTTGTTTTTTGGGTTAGTGAATTTTCCTATTAATGTTTAGTAACATTAGAAAACTGAGAATGAGCGCAGGACAACTGAAAAAAGTTGATCAGGTTTAAGAATGGGAATCGATCATGGTTTTGGGTAAAACAGTAAAATACAGAAATGATGGGAATTTGGTTTCTTTAAAAACAAGTCAACGTTTAATTTTGATTTCACACAGGACAAGAAATGCGGTCTCCTGGGTGAAAGTGTTGTCCTTTAAAACCCACCTATCCACCCTGACCTCATCCATGGTAAATGTTGTCGCTTTTTATAGACAACTACGTAACCTGTCATGGACAACTATTATGTGGGATTTATGGGAAATAAGTCAATGGTTTATCTTACAATTGGTGCAATGCTATTTGTAAGTATTACTACCAACAGTTAATACGAACAGCCAGAAGCACACCTTCACAGTACTTCATAATTGTTCATACAAAAAGATGCATGAGGTACCAGATGGCCTATCAGTAAGAAAAAATGCTATGAATTAATTTGAGATGCTTTTCTCATTATCATATTTTACATACAGCCCATCTGGTGCTTCCCATTTATTTGCAAATATTATACAGGTCTGACAACAAAGGTCAAATTCTTTTTAGGATCACAACACATCAAAGATTGCTAAGAGACCTTGAGCATGAGTAACTTAGAGCTGCTTTGTCCACTTAAGACAAAACAGTGGTGGGAAGTGACTGAATTTACTTTATCAAGTACTGAACTTTAGTACAGTATTTTTTCTTTCTTTCTCATACTTTAAGTGTAGCATAATAATTCGTCCCTATACTTCTTGACTTAGACTTAGAAATCCTCTGTAGACATGTTTGAGACAACTATACATTTTCTGGATTGAACTAAGATGACTATCTCAATTTATGAATCACGAACATATTGTATTTCAATATTTAAGTACAGGACACAAAGTCTTCTACTTCCCTGTAGAGTCTATTCTCAGAATAGGTGCCTGTGGGGTTTCAAGTGTTTACATCACACTTGATCCGGTTGCATTTCGGATCATGATTGGCTACCAAAGACTTACCAATGGCTGTACATGTTTTCATTTGGTGAGTAGAGAAACTTTCAGCAACAAAAATGTGAAAGATAATCCTCTAGTGTCAGACTGCACAGGTATTATTCTGTACAATGAAGATCAGCAATGTTGAGTAAAATAAAGTTACACATTCATTTCACTTTTAATGATAGTAAATGCTCTAAAGTTTGCTATTGCTATTTTACCTAAACCTGCAATAAGTGTTGTTTTTTGAAATTGTTAGCAAAGAGATGTTTATCATCTAGCTGTTAGAAAGTTACATCATCATCGTTTGAGGTTGAGTTTCTGCTTTCCTAATGATTTAAGTTCAATATTCACTTTCTTTTAGCTCTTTTTTGAGGTTAATATCTGTCTATTTAGCTGCTAAATGCTCCACTCCGTCCACTAGCATGTCGCTCACTGTGTTTGTGTGGGCAGTAAGTGTGACTTTTATGCTTTAGTTTTTATGCTGAAAACAGTTGCTAGTTTAAACTGAAAACAATGCGGATTTGAGTGAACCAAAAACAGTTAAGATGTTTAAGATGTTAAAACTCGCTCTAAAGCTCCCTAAATCCGAGGGGAGCTGCAGAATTTAACTTTAAATACATTGTTAACATATACATTTTAATTATAGCCACTTGAAGTAAATGGTCTGAATACTTATTGACTGTCGACAGATGCTCTTGAGGAAACTCAACACAGGTATCAGCTCACTCTGATCATCAGAAGAGACCCCATTCTTTTTTCTTGGCAAACAGAAACAAAAGACAGCAGTCTGTGTATATGTCTGTTATCGTTTTTTTTATAAACTTCGTGCAATACAGTGTTTAAGTTTATCACACATTTAGATAAACCATAATCATTTGTCTAGATATATCTATTCTCAACTACATACTATTCATATTGCCCACATAAATGCTATCTGTGTGCAGTTTTTAATCACATTATTCTTTTTTTCAAATGAAATCAAAGAAATGAAAACCAATAGAATCTGGAAGCGTCTCGTTGTTTTGTTTTGCTTCTTCATTATATCATGTAGCGGCGTGTCCATGGTTTCAACCCGGATCTGCAGTCACTCTGTGTGTGTGTGTGTGTGTGTG
>NW_011364554.1:621097-630760 GCF_000735185.1 Notothenia coriiceps
GGGGGGGGGGGGCTTGGGGAGCAAGTATGGCTGCGCAGGGTTAGAGGATGAAACCGTCCAACAAGAGTCCAGGGGGGGCACCGGGAACGAAACAGCCCAAAATGCATACCCAGTTTGAACAGTGGTCCCGAAAAAACGTATCTATAGACTTTACAAATATATGTATGCGTAAATTACAATGTACATGTATCTTTTCAAAAGTTTTTCTCTATAGTGTTTTTTTAAACCCTCTCAACCCACATATACATATTGTCTTTTTTTGCCACTGAAAATGATGAGTTGCATGTCTCACTTTGGGACTCTTCATAGAAAAAAAATGATTAGGTTTTTAGTTGTTCTGCTCAGGCAGTAACCTTTACCTGAATCTGTACAAATGTATTATTCTATATCTCTTTTTTCTGCTTCCTCCAGTCAGAGGTTTCTGTTAATGCCCAAGAACAAACATCTTCAACACGACTATAGCTACAAGTACTACTGTTAACACTGATTAGAATGGAAATAAGACTAACAGAGGCCCATAGAAAACTCAGACTTATAATAACAATGACGTTGGTCAGTTTTCTCAGTCACTCACATTATTGTTGCATTTCTTTCAGTATCAATATTGGAAGACAATTTACAGTATTCAAATCTGAATTCATGTTATAAATGAAAATTATATAATATGGGGTAAAAAAATTACAGGCCCTCATTCTCCCACATATTGTGCACACTCATGCTTGACACTTTGACACAGTTACACACAGCTCACTGGCAGTCCAGCGGCTCTGCATGGAAGAAATTCACAGTAAAAGTCGTCAGATCGAAATCAGAGAGAAAGTAACATGAAAATTCAAATTTTCATTCCAAACTATAGTGTTTGCAAATACGGCTAGCCTGTAATAACGCTAAGAATAATCACAACAACAATTTTACATTAATGATGATCTGGTTAATTAGCAGTAATATTGCACAAAAAGTATGTGAAACATTTTCATTATAGCCCAAGGTTAATTGCGTTTGATCATTAACAAAATAAATCATTTCTAGCATGTTAAAATATCAAAATAGTTTTATTGTGAAAGTTCATTGTTGTTGTTATTATCACTCTGTTATTACTCATCTTGTTTTTGTTCTCAGTGAGGTTGAGCAGACTAAGTAACAGTGAACATGGAGGGAGAGATTTCACTACCTGTCTGTCTATATATTTCCTGTTGAGCCCCACCGACTGCTCCTCTCTACCTGGCCTCTTTCATTTCTACCCACTCTCCTTCTCTCCCTTCCTCCTCGCCTCCCCCTCTCAAACCCTCGCTCTACACAGGCGTTGTCTTCCTATTGAGGGTGTTAGAGTTGCTCTCCCTGTCCCCCTTCAGCCTGTCCAGCGTCCCCATGCCTCGCTCCCTGTCTCCTGTGGACGAGGTGAATGGTGGAGGGCCGGAGCCCACTGAGTTGGGCATTGCCGCGTTGGAGTTGGAAGAATTGGAAGGGTTGTGGGACTTAAGAGAAGGGAGTGTACCACTCAACATCACCCCCCCTCCCCCTCCATCCTTTGGGAAGCAGTTGTGGAGCTGGTAGAGCGTGGCCCTGTCCACCGTTCCATACATGGGCGGCAGACCCCCCAGTTTGGGGTCGCGGGACAAGGTGTAGAGAGAGATGTCACCTCCAGCCAGGGCCGTGTGAGAGCGAGAGTGGGGGTTTGGTAAAGTGGACACTGAGATGGGGCCCTGGGAAAGCAGCGCAGAGGGAGGCAGGCCGAAGTTTTTGCCCCCCCCTACAGGTGAGGGGTCTCGAGAGCGGGAGGGGTCGGTGGAGCGGGAGGAAGAGCGGGAGCGGCGGCGGAAGCGGTAGCTGGGCAGGCGGAGCATGGCGTGCGTGGTACTCTTGAAAATGTCGGTGCGCGAGCGGCATCGCAGCTCCTTGTTCTTCTCGATGTAGATGTTGACAGCCAGCACCCCCACCATCTCTGCCATGATGAAGGACAGGCCTCCAAAGTAAAAGGACCAACCGTAGGAGTACTGCCACTTCTTATCCTCGTCCTTCTTAGGAGAGATGTCCCCGAGGGCAGCTGAGATGTACACTATCACACCAATTATGTTACTCAGCCCTGAGGGAGTACAGAAATACGGTATTTATGAAAGAGCTAAATAAAGTCAGACAGACCAACTTACAGTACTAATAAACACATTTGTCTGACGTGATGATTTGTGACATCCCCAATAAAAGACAACTGGCAAGATGAATGTTGAATGTTAAACTCTCTATTAAACTGACAGAATAGTCTAAACACAGCCACACTCCTAAACAAAGAGCAAAGACTGTTAGGGCAAGTTGTATTCTCCAGACCACCACTTACACACACAGCCACACACATATAAACCCTTGTCTGTACACACAGTATTTCTGAGTTACCTGCAGCCACAAAGAGAATTCCAGCCCCCAGAATGATGTTCCTCTTGCTCTTATAGAACCGACTAGCAGCGATGCAGACCCCTCCCATCAGCAGCAGGATGGCACTGAGGATCGGGAAGATGTTGGAAGCCCTGACTACCCCTGAACAGAGGAGAGGATAATGGGGAACAGCAGGAAGTTGAAATGAGAAGGAGTGGAAATATTCTGTAAAGTAAATGGGACTACATTCTGGATTTTCTTAGTTTTATTATATAATATAATACTATAATGCCTGCAGCGCTCACTTGGAGTAAATGTGAGCGCACACTTTGACCTATTCTTTCGCCCAATAGTTACTTAAAGGTGGGGTAGGTAATTCACTTCAGAAACACTTTTTGTTATATTCCATGGAATGCTCTTAACATCCAGATAGCAATGAATACATTAAATGCTTTGACAATAAATGCATACAAACATGTCATCTGTGGAAGCCGTGGTGCTGTAAAAAGCACGACCAATTGTTTTAGCCGATTTTTTTGGGCTGCATACTTTCAAATTCTAGCGCACTCGAGCTGGTTTCTCCATTCTTACCTACTCTACCTTTAAGTAAATCTTGTACCCATTTTTCAAAGCAGTCACATATTTTCCACATAGGGCCTCATGCAGTTACATAACATGAAGGTGAGGCATTATCAGTACTTACACAATAAGAGACAAGAGTTGATACAAACAAAAATCGGAGGAAATGTGTTCTTATATTGCTTCTAGCACAAAGCCTGTTCTGACACTAAAAGGGCATTTTTCATTATTATATTAGGAGTAAATTAAACTTTTTTAAGCCTGTGTCTGTAAGATCAGGCCACACCGAGAGTTTAACGTTTGCTAAACTCACAATGTTAACAAGCTAACAAACAACCTATTCTCTTAAAGCTCAATATGTCTTTAAGTTGTCTAAATATCTAATCTAGGAAGGCTAAACAATGCTGCATACAATACTCCAATTTTCTTTTGTTGTAGAGCATTTTGATTGAAGTATGTACAGTAACAGAGCCTGCTCTATCAGTAACCGTCTTTGGCACCAAATAGAAAAAAAGTGTTAAATAATACACCATACACTTGATTAATACAAAGAGGATGCAGAAACATTGTAACAAAAAGTGACAATGGGAAAAGCTGCTCCATTAAACAATACACATAATACATTGTGAGGAAATTAATTACTCAGTTTTAGACATACAATCGAATCAAAGCCCTCCCCATGTGGCCTTCAGTGCTTTCAGCAGGTCTGCCAACCATGCAACACACACACACAGACATGCACACACACATGCGCACACACACACACACACACACACACACACACACACACACACACACACACAGCTGCGGGCACACACACACACACACACACACACACACACACACACATGCACACACACATGCGCACACACACACACACACACACACACACACACACACACACACACACACACACACACACACACACACACACACACACACACACACACACACACACACACACAAACACTCTAGCACTCTGCTCTCATCTAGAACAACTAGGCCATGGGAGAGAAATGCCACCTAAATGCCAGCAAAATGCCTCTGCAACATTGTAAACAGAACGCAAGCCGTTCTTTATGTATGCACAGGCACACATGTAGCATATCATGGAGAAGAAAATATCACTGCAGGGCATTGAGAACGAACTAGGGCACCCCATCTCCCCTGACTTCCTGTGCACAGTGTTACATGTTTATTTCTTGCAGAGATAATCTTCTGCCTCTTATTCATAAGCAGGCTTCTCTCATTCATTCATCATCCATGCAAAGTAATGCTGATATTGACTTACGTAGGACGTACTCTGCCCCGTCATGGTCAAAGTCTGCATCTTCTGGGAAGTGGTTGATTTGAGAACACACTCCTCTCTTTACTCCTGAGATTTGAGAGGAAAAACAGGGGTGACCAGACACAATAAAACATAAACCATAGCTGTGTAACCTTAGGAAAAGAAACACATATCCTTCTGAGGGACAAACTTATAGAGACCTAAACACAGTCATATCTTTGTTAAACTTCCACTTACTGCATGCAAGTTAGTAACATCACACACATAGTAAACACACAAACACACACATAAATAAATGCAGACATAGGCAGACAAATAAGTACCCGTCGGGGTCCTGTATGTAGACAGACAGACGAACGGAGGGGTGCACGCACGATGATGACAGCACACCACTGTTGCTGATGGATGGATTGTGAGGAAGATGAATGGAAGTGATGGAATGAAGAGACACAGACGGAGGGAGAGACGGACAGATGTGGGGTGAGCAGGTCTCTTTCTCACAGCTCTTATATTTCCACAGGTTATTCTGTAAAGAAACGGAGGTAAATCAGTTGAGGCACACAGATCAGTGTTATCATCAGGAGCTTTAGGTGCCCTTCATGCATTTATCTTTGAGACATTAGTGTACGTTTGGCAGATTTCCTTCAGTTCCTAAAAACAAGGAATGATCACTGAATCCCTGCACCTGAAACGTGCATCTCTAACAGCTTCTCATTAAAAGACGTACATTTGATGTGGATCTATTAGCTTGGTTATTCTGTGTTATCCTCGCAATAAAAAAAATGGGATTAAATAAGCGGTTTAAGTGTGTTCAGGTTACAGTCTTGCCTGAAAGCATGGGGTTGAGTCCCATTTTAACAACATCCACCTTTATATAATTAAAATAATTTCATTAGTATTAGTATTTATAGGTATTTGTATTAGTATTTCGATAGATATCCTGTTAATAATAAATATAAGGCCTGACACATGGTGTCGGTGAAGGGGTGCCAGATCTCAGCTGACAGAGTTGTGGGGGTTGGTTATAAATTAATAAAGAAATGTTCTATTAAAATGAGAAATGGCCGACAGGTAATTCAGGGCAGCCCAACCTTCAGTGAACATGCAGAAGGGCTGGAGAGGAGGACAGGACACATCTCTATCCACAGCATAATGTGCCACCCACCCACGGGCATAAATCTTTTAGAGCTAGCATGTCCTGCATTTCTACTCCAGCTACACCTCGCTGCATCACTGCACGACTACTGAGCACCTCTCTTGGCTGAATACTCCACAGACATCAAGGATACTTGACCTCTAAGCCATGCCAAGACACTGTCAGCTCTGCTGCACCGCGATGGGGTAGAAAAGACCGCAAGAGAGGAAACTATGAGGGGGGAAAAGAAGGAGAAACCAGTGAAAGACTAAATATAATGTTTGGGGGAGTGAGACAGAGGGATAGCAGGCGGAGAAACTGAAAGAGTGAGGCGACGGAGGGAGTGGGTGGGGGTGCACTGCAGCAGTGCTGCAAGGGCTCGAGCTTATCTCTAATTGGCTGCTTTGCTATCAGGAAGCTTAGAGATGAGGACAAATTAGCTTTGTACAATGACCAAGCCCAGGATGGGCCGCAGATGCTTTATAAGGAGAGCCAAGAGGTTTTCCTGGAGACAGAAGTTTGTATGTGAGCAAAGGCACAGATCACTAAATCACACCACCCCTTTGGCTGTAGCTGCTTCACTGTTAGCTCCATCGCAGCCCTTACTGTGGAGAGCCAGCCAGGCCGTGTAATGTATAATGAATTAGTAGCTTGTTTTGCAGTGTCAAGCTGAGGATTGAGAGATGGCCTATGCCAGTTCCTGTAGCTTCCGCCACTCGGAGTGAGAAGTTGATGGGCGTCGGGTGAACGTGGGCCTTTTGTTTCAGCACTTACATTAAATGACTGTACTGCAGCCTGAATCCAACACAATGATTAATGGATTATTTTGAGTGAGGGTTACGCTTCAGTATCATGTAATTATACTGCAATTATGCTGAATTGTTTTCTTGTCATTATGGTACGGTCTAACAAATACAAATAGATTGTGTATGTGTTGCTGCTAATGATTACTGATATCACAGCAATGCAGCAGCTTTCGGAACGAAGTGTCCGAAGGTCAAGTTAAAGACGAACACTGCAGAACACACTTATACTGATCCTGCTTTGCAACACAAGGAAAACAAGAAATAACAACACATGGATGAACTGATGGAAACAATTAAAAGCTTTGACATCGCCAAGATATTAACACTCCACAGTATCCAGTGCCTCCCACTCAATTTTGACGAGACAAAAAGACAAGAGCTTGTGAATACATCAAAGTCTGAATACAGAAATCTCTACATTATTGTGTGACAATCTGAATTATTCTACAAGTATAATGGGCAATTCACCCGTACCTTACATTGTGAAGTTAAGACTACAAAGAACACTTGAAGGAATAGTTGAGAAATATGGGAATTAACTTTAATGTCCTGAGTTAGAAGAGAACATTTACACCACTTTCTGTAGGTAGGCCTAGAGTAAATATTGAGCTTAATGTAGCAGCTGGTTAGCTTAGCTTACACAAACTGCTAACAGGGTGATGCCAATTTGGACTTTTTTGCGAATTTTCATTTTTACAATTCAGTCTATTTACGGATTTAACAAATAACAAACCACAAATAAGATATAACATGTAGAGCTTTAGATGTGCTGGTACTGTGGGACAGGAAGGTGGTTTCCTCCTGTTTCAAATATACACGCTAAGGTCAGCTGAATTCACTCATATTTATGTCATCAATCTTATCAACTTACTCTGCAACAATAGCAAAAACATGAATATGTATTTCTTCTATCTTCGAAGGACTCTGATTTATTTTCCCTGCTCACCTTCGGGTCCCTACAGTTTAGTCCGACCACATTTGGATTAATTATATACTAACCAGTTTATAAGTAACCAGAGCTGTGCTGCCAGATCCTTTATCAGCTTTCACTGCAGCCTCCTCACTGAACTCAACAGCCTCAAACAAAGCAAACTTATTCCAGCACGCATCCCCTTCAGTCCAAATCACACCCATAGACCTAAAATATCTCCAACAACTTCTTCTTTACCTTCCAGGCAGCATATCCTCCACAGTCCAGAGTGGGTGAGCGCCCCGGGATCCTTCTTGTCCTTGTTATGGGGATCCTCCCCCGTAACATTGGCTGTGCTGTTGCAGATCATGGCACGGGAGTACAGCCAGTAGTCCGTCCCTATTGCCACCGTCATCAGGCCAAAGGCAGCAAATGCCCCCACGGTGGTGAGGAGGATCTGGATCCCCTTCTCACACACCATGCCTTCAAAGAGAAAACAAAGGAGGAGGAATGGAGTAGAGGGAAATAAGTTAGAGGACAAGAAAGAATGGAGTTACAAAGCAGAGGTGAGTTGACAACTTTACACAAAGTTAAGTTTATTGAAAAGACAGCACAACGTTCAGGTGAGATGATGAGGGGCAAGAGGAGGTGAAGGTGGGAGGCAGAGAGGGAGGCGATGAGAAAAAAGGCAAGGGCGAGAGGGGGCGGATGTAGGAGGTGCATAAGTGGCTTTATGATGTGTCCTTGGAGGAGAGTTGGTTGACTCTGCTGACTCCGCTTAACAAGACAGAAATTGATGTGAAACACAACAGATCACACCCTCCCAATCTCAGTACTCCATATTCATGACCCTGACACCATTTCCCCCATCAGAATCAGCAGGGCTGGAGATGAATACACAAACAGACACACACACACACACAGACACACACACACACAAATACACACACACACAAACAGACACACACACACACACACACACACACACACACACACACACACACACACACACACACACACACACACACACACACACACACACACACACACACACACACACAAACACACACACACACACACACACACACACACACACACACACACACACACACACACACACACACACACACACACACACACACACACACACACACACACACACACACACACACACACACACACACACACACACACACACACACACACACACACACAAACAGACACACACACACACACACACACACACACACACACACACAGACACACACACACACACACACACACAAATATACACACGCAGACAGACACACACACACACAAATACACACATTCTAACATGATATCACCTTGGATCTGATTATTAGCATGCTGTATGCTCTCACACAAATTGAATCATGCAGCTCGTGTCATTGACCCATGCGTGTCTTAGTTGGAATAAAGTTGCCTTAGTGGCCTGCTATTGCTACTGAGACACTCTCTTGTATGTTAAGCATTCAAAGTTTCCCTTTCAAAAGGTAATACTGATTCTGACATTGTAAAAGACTAAAGCCAACTTTCAACCGGTCAAGACTTACCTGACGCCGAGTTTCTATCCTTCGACTCCATCTTGAAATCTTTCTTTTCCTCGTCAGTGAAGAACGTGCTGTCCCCTCAATCCGGACAGCATCCATCTACTGTTTTCACCCGCTCCCCTCTCTCCTTCTTGCACTCGTTCTCTCTCTTTTGCCTCTTACTCTTGCTCTCTCTCTCTCGTTCTTTCTTTCTCACTGGAAAGCTGTTGCTGGTGGAGGTTGTGGCTTGGACGGTTGTCCCGTTCTCCGTCCGTTAGCAGAAAACTTGCATCATGGTCACTTTTCTGCTGCTGCACCTAAAATAAAGCAACACAGGGAGGATTTTACATTTCATTAGGTTATTTAGATAAAAGAAAGAAAAACATTATTCATATTAGTACAATAGGAAATGAGGAATCTTTGAGTTCTTAACTTTAAAAAATCAAGCCAGTTTAAGACGTAACACCATTCTTTAAGAACATTTTATTTTTCCACCATTTACTACATTCATCATTTTTTAAACCAAATGATGGTCCAATTCATCAAGAAGATAATCAAATATAATTTGATAGTAAAACAAAATAGATCACACTAAACTAAAATGATGAACATTTGAACATTATACCTCCTCAAAATTGAATTTGTTGAATTTAATTGTTTTAATTCTTAATCAGACTGCATTGTAAGCGTGTTAGCATATTTGAGCATTTACCTCAAATCACCACTGTACCTAACGACAGCTAGCTGAAGATTCATGCTGCAGATTCATTTGCTGTCAAATCAGCTACACATTTTACATTATAGATGCTTTATTTAAACGTTATAGAACCATATTGGGATGACGCTCGTACAGATTAGAGTAGTTATAGGTGACAGTATTACGGGCTAAAGACTGAATGACTCTAGAGCGAGTTGCACTGCATCTAGCCTGAATAAGAGGAGCAAGAGGGGGAGGCAGAGAGGACCAACCCGACATTGTTACCATAGCAACATTGAATTCCAAAGTCTGGATCAGCATAGAGCGAGGG
>NW_011364554.1:631583-638696 GCF_000735185.1 Notothenia coriiceps
GTGTGTGTGTGTGTGTGTGTGTGTGTGTGTGTGTGTGTGTGTGTGTGTGTGTGTGTGTGTGTGTGGTCTTTGACTCCAGTATTTAATGAATGACCTCAACAATAACCTACTAAGTTATTCCCCATAGCGAAAACTCCCCTGTGTAGGAGATCATAATTGTCATTTAATTATCTGTAATTTCTATTTTCCACCAATAACTAAGAAAGAGGGGAACGAGGGGAATAAGAGCAAGGGAGCGTGAAAGAACAAGAGGGCAAGAAAAAATAAATAGAGTATGCAAGTTGAACTAAAAGGGTTAGACCGTACAACAATGATTGCAGGTTGGGAGAAGGATGGAGAGGATGTAGGTAGTGTGGCGAAGGGAGGGTCTTTCTCTTGTTCATACTTGATTTCAGCCTTACTCTACAATATAGTCAATATGAATCGATATATCCTTATGGATCATGTATAGAGGATAACTGTTTATAATAATGTGGACAACAATAAAAGGTGCTTAAAGATATTTATGTTTAAATTGATGCACTCTTTTCTTTGGGTTGGACGTAATTCCAGCATCTTAGTCTTAGGGGAAAACATAAGGCTTACCACTCTTTTGAACAATCCTTAAAAAACTGAAAAGACATAATATTCCTTTTCCATAATTCTGAGCTTTCCAGTGCTAGATTTCTCTTGTGATGCTTTTATAGTACGTTTGCAACACCCGTTCTTAGGGCCGGCCAGAGGCCAATGAGCTGCAGCAAGACGTACTGCAGCAACAAAGGCCAAGGGCTTAGCTCTGGGAGCTAGCTGCTGCAGCGTAATTTATGGAACCTGCGCCTCGCTTGTCAAAAAACTTCACATGTAATCATATCTACCTGTGTAATTCCCAGCATCATATAATTCAGTACTTTGTATAAAATAAAAGCAATGAGTTGTGGCTCCAATAATGCAGCCATAAATCACACAGGAGATTTGAATTTTGTAGCAGCTGCTCCATTAGCTATTCATTGCATAAATCAACTACCAAACTGCTTGTTGAATAAATGATGACATCTGTAATAAGTTTTTTCCACACATGTGAAAGAAAGCGGTTCTATGTGCGAATGTGAGTGTTTTCAGAGAAGATACACAACACTGGTTCAACATCACAGTTACACTACATTGACTGTTGCATGTCCTGGAGAAGAATTATAACTCATATCGGGGATGTAGTAAGTGAAAATGACATAATCTTATGCTGATTGCTTGACCAAGAGAAAAATAAACTAAATGTACTTGGCCTACTTACGATGACAGCTCTAAAAATACAAGCAGCATATTCTAATCCTTGTGCTTGATGCAAACATGCCTACATATTCAGAACAGTGGTTCTTGGTAGCTTGAGATCATTTCTCTCCTTAATCATGAAAAAAGTTACACACCTGAGCTCATTGCTGAGATTCCACAGCTGGCTAACACACACACACACACACACACACACACACACACACACACACACACACACACACACACACACACACATTTACATCTTCACACACTCACATGCATGACAAACTCGCAGGTGCACAGAAACAGAACACGCAAACAAAACCCTAAGCATGCTTGCAAGCACATATGCAGCTCCAAACCCCCACAACTGTCAAAAATGATGACAATAAAATCATAAAATAGGTCATCTTTAAAAGGCACTTCAAAGCGTAGCAGAATTGCCATTAAGCCCATGTGAAGAGTCCACCAACATCCTCTGCCTGCATGTGACCAAGACTCTGCCTGTCTGAGCAGAACAGCCCGAGGAGGCAGTGACAGCAACACCTTGGTCTAAGAGGCTCCCAAAATAAAGTGTCTCTCTGGATGACCTGACGCTCATGAACCCATGAACATATGCTTCAAAACATGTGCACGTGAACCAACCATGCGCATGGATGAAGATGGCACTATGCACAGAGTGAAGGGACAGCAGATCGTACTCAAGATGGCCCTTTAAATTCATGTTTTATTGTCTTAAAGGAAATGTGCTATTCATTTATTATCAAGCCATACAACTGCATCAGAAACGAAGGTAGGAAAACAACTATGAATAACTGCATATATCACAGCTACTCAAAAAGGCAAAATCCTTTTATTTAGATTATTACGGTAACAATCTGAAATATTTTCAAAAATTCAGAGGAATACCAGTTTCACGCAGTCCAATGAGATGTCCTCAAATTGCTTGTTCTGTATGACAAACAGTCCAGATACCAAGCATAGTTTATTCACAATGATAAAAACAGCAGATTCTCATTATTGATACGTTATTTTGTTTATGACATTTCATCATATCAATAAATGAATGCTGCTGTGAAACAAAAACAAGATTATATTGTTGACATTTTTAAGGATATACGCAACTTTGCTTTTTTGTTGAGAAATGATGACAAGATCAATAACGCTCTCCTCTATGAGAGTGGTATTGATCTTTTCACCCATCTCTCAGCAAGAAAGCGAGGTTACTATAGCCCGTTTCACAAAACCCAACTTTTCATTCAACTCAAAATCCACTCACTAGCTTTTTTAATGGCTTTCAACCAAATGTCATGGTCTTTATTAGTGCATAGAGTTACAGACAACTAAGCAAAGTCCTTCTGCTCATGTGGACCTCGATTTTATCAAAGATGTTGAACTTTCTGCCAGTCAACCCAATATTTTCATGCATTTACTACTTTTCGTGTTAGCTAAATATAACAGTGAGACTCACAACCTTCTCTGTACTTCTTTTTTTCTAACCAACCTCCTTGAACTGGTAGAAATGCTGACGCAGCTGTCTGATTTACATATATTTTTAATGCTGTATAGTACACAGTGTTGCAATGATTGAAAAGGCATTGGTCACAGGTCACATGTTGTGTATCTCCAGTCCAGTGAGCATGCCTGCTTGTCAGACGTGTGAACACTGTGTCTGTATGTTTGCACTGCATGCCTCTGCACAGACAGGCTGCCTACAATATATCACTGACACTATACGGTTCAATCACAGGCTCTTACAAACCCTGCTCTCAGAGGCTGTGCTTACTTGAGCGAAGCACTTAAAAACACCAAAGCTGGAGGTTAATTGATGCATGGGTCACAGGCATTCAGACAGGAGTCAAGATAAAAGCCTCTGCTCACTGGAATAATAAGCAAGGTTTTTGTACTGAAGAGGGAAATACTGTTAGCCTGTGTTTAATTTGCACGATTACAATCATGGAGCTTGTTTTACTGATATTGTTGCAGAGATCTGAAGGTCCACATTCATATTTCGATAATTTGGCCTTTCATTGGACCCTGATATCAAATGTAAACTGAGGTATCTGAGTCTGGTGTTCTTATACAATGCAGGTTTTCCCTCTGTGCTCCCTGAAGAGAGGGAGGAACATCGTGAATCCTTGCTGTACACCATCAAGAGAATTCCTGCAAAGGCATTGATCCTCTGAACAATATAGCAACATGACAGATGTGATGATCATTGCAGAATTGCTTCTCCTCGGAGAGAGCAACAGAGAGTAAGACGGAGATGAAGGAGCAACAGCCAACCAGCTATGAAACAAGAGAGAAACAGCAAGGCAGAACAAGTGGAAACATTCAGAAGTTACAGACGTCCTTTCAGATTTTTCTGGACCGCTCATGTAATAGATGATTATGGTTTGGCCGGCGCTAAAACACAACTAGAGCCTGTGTGGGCTAGGCACTGGTATTGACTGCAATGAGTCACCTTACAGCGTAAACAGCAGATCTTAGAGCCGGCTAAGGGTTTTTTGAAAGTATTCCAAAATCCACATAGACATTCATCAAGGCTACAAACACGTACCAAACATAGTACACACTGTGTTTCCTACGTGGGATGCGGAGGCGCTGGGGGCATGACAACATACGGTGGTACCAACCATACCTCAATGAAATGTCCTGATCATTGATGGACAGGCGGACAGTCAATGGAAATGCAAAAACATAGTCGAACATGCCCTTTAAGGAAGGTTAAAGTTATACTTCTATTGGGAGACGGACTCAGGCATTGATCTTGCAACTAGAGTTGTAATTATTTAAATCAAATCCATCTTTTACGATGATTTTGTACAGAATGGTGATTCATTGATTGTGCAATTGAGTTCTTCATCCACAATTATCTATTTTACAAAGCGAAATAAACAAAAGTTGACTAGTATGTAACTATCAACCAACGCTCATGTATTGACACCAGCATTTCACAGGTAAGTGCTATGATACAAATGTCAAAGAGTTCACCTTTATCCCTGTGAAACGGCCAACATCTAGTGAGAGTTTGACCGGCATAAGAACCATAAAGGAGCAGGT
This sequence comes from Notothenia coriiceps, assembly GCF_000735185.1. Lineage (NCBI taxonomy): Eukaryota > Metazoa > Chordata > Actinopteri > Perciformes > Nototheniidae > Notothenia > Notothenia coriiceps. The sequence continues at coordinate 635,892 of NW_011364554.1, forward strand.
GCTGCTGATGGACACATTGCTGCTGTAAAAGGGAAAGGCCAGACTCTTTTCTGAAGAGATGCAGCACCTAAATCAAAAGCTCAGCTCACAGGGGAAAATCTTGTGCTATTACTGCAGGTAAACACATTTTTGTTTAACATCAGATGAAGATAAGCATTGAGAGTTGTACTATGGGCTGCAGCCTCAACAAAGACAGGTATAACTCACTACCTTGTTTTTTGACAGTGCACGCCACCGTGACTCCTGAATGCTGCAGTGCACACTCCTATAGCATCTCCAATTCAAACACATTTCATTCCACCATTAGCCCAGATGTGATCAGAGCTCTGATGAAAAAATGAATGATTGATAAGGTGCCAGATGTTTGGTGCCCTTTACCTCTGGATCCGTCAGAACACCGAGCACAGGTTGGCCTGTGAGAGGAGACAGTGGGCTGAAAGGAAAATGATCTCATAACGCATCAGATAACATGATGTGGCCCAGGTCCAATACGAAGCTAATTTGCTGGCCTTGCACCGGGAGGAGTCCAGAAGCTGCTGAGACCCCGATTAGACTAACACAAGCTCGGAGCTCAGCGCGTGCAAAGCTCAAGTATAGTGATGCGGACTGCGGTGCATTCATTAATAGAGGAGGCTATACACATCACCCTGCCTGCATAGGCTACACGGTGGAAAATGGACGCCTAGCATCAAGCGGCCGGTAAAGAGAAAACTCAGTGGACTGGGACACAAATCGCACATTATGATACTCATCCACAGAAATCACTCCTCTTTGTTCGAGCACATTTCAGCACATACAATAGATATTTTAGTCCCAACACCTGCGGTGCGGATGCAGGGAAAGCTTCAAACGGGCTATTATAAGGGTTTCATTTGCATAATAGACGTTGCTGTCGCTAATTATAGGCCCGCGGAAATAGGTGGGAAAATTATCATTCAGCATTTAATCAGTGAAGTGTCAGAAGTCTGGGAATTATTATCATTATTCTTTTCCTGTGAATACGGTTGTCTACACAGTCCGTAGTAGGCTAAGTTGCAGGCAACGTGAAACAAATCAATGTGGCGTGTAAATTACACTGAATGAACTGATCCATTAAGCTGCAAAGTAAAAACAACAGTGACACAGTGTAATTATAATCATTAAAAGAAGCTCGGAGAGGTCTTACCTGCAGGCTTCTTATTTCAGAGATTCGCAGCGCGTCGCACTCCCAGAGAGAACGAGATGGAGGGAAAAAATAAGATAGGGGGTGGACGGTGGATGGGCTGAATATCGGGTCTATCGAGGCAAAAAATAAATAAATAGCAAAGGGGGGATGATTAGAGTTGATGAAAATAAGAAGCACGCGAGGGACTGGATTCTCAATTCCGGATTAAATCTTTAAATCAGCCAGTGATGGAAAAGGGTTGAACATGCATTAAAAAAAGGCTAATACAAAACACGTCACTGAACACGGATTTGTCTACAGTGGATGTGGCCGCTGCTTGTGTGTACTGGGGGAGAATGCGTCTCCCCCCACCCTCCGGTTGGACGCTCGCTCCTGCCTGTCTGCTCCTCTATGTATTTCTCCCACTCTGAGCGCGACGCAAGCAACTTGTCGCATCCCTCCAAAACTCCTCAATGATGGAAATGATGCCGGGTAATGTCAGAATCGACACGAGATGAAATCTACTACAGTATGTTTCGCTACAACATCATGGCAAAGGTTCACCCCCCCTGATCCCCCCTCCCTTTCACTCTTCTCTCTCATATTGAGGGAATTGGTCTGTAGGTGCTTATTGGAGCGTGTGCCGCGCGCGCAGGGCTGTTTGTAAGTAGCCTATTAGCCATGACCAGGTTATTATGCGTTATAGATGCGACATATATGTTTGTATTTATTTTTTGCTAGAGAGCGACCCGATGGAGAGCCAGTGGAACACTTTTTTCTCTGTGGTAATGATGATGATGATGGTGGTGATGATGATGATGGGGGTCGCGCTGGTAATTCTGGGAAATGCAGCACGAGCGAAGCCCTGCAGAGAGAGAGAGAGAGAGAGAGAGAGAGAGAGAGATGTGTTCATCATGGAGTCAAATATCTACAGGTCACTATTTATGTGTTAATATGGACTGAAGTTTAGCAGGAGCCATGTAGTAATGGACATTATTGCCTTTTTTATTTATTCTTTGGTGACATATGATGTCGCTGTTTGTCATAAAGAAAACATTATGTAATGCTCTTGTCTATGGAGGCAGAAGCTGGAGCTGCTGGTCGCACTCAGCAGTTAGGATGCTCAAAACTGAGCAGACAATGACCTTCAATAGCTTTAAAATGGCTTTGCTGCCCGGTTCACCCCTTTCTCTCTCCCTCTCTCTCTCTCCCTCTCTCCCTCTCTCTCTCTCTCTCTCACACACACACACACACACACACACACACACACACACACACACACACACACACACACACACACACACACACACACACACACACACACACGCACATGCACACACAGAGGGGAGAGCTGGAGAGAGCTAATACAGAGTGACAGGTCTTTCATGCAGTAATGGTGATGGTGAAAAGAGAGATCCACTCAACCCACAATGCCACACGCATGGAGTCAAACACAAGCATACACAGACAAACATATGAAGCAAACACACACACACGCAACCACACAGAACATTATTACACAAAAGTGGACACCACCACAAGTTACATTTTCATCTCAAATATTTACACCAGCAGTCAGGTTTCTTTCACCACACACACACACACACACACACACACACACACACACACACACACACACACACTCTCTCTCTCTCTCTCTC
>NW_011364554.1:638716-645683 GCF_000735185.1 Notothenia coriiceps
CTACTACTACTACTACTACTACTACGTACTACTACTACTACTACTACTACTACTACGTACTACGTACGTACGTTACTACTACTACTACTACACACACACACACACACACACACACACACACACACACACACACACACACACACACACACACACACACACACACACACACACACACACACACACACACACAGCAGAGTGCTCATGCTTTTTAGTTTTATTGACATATGGATGTTCGATGTTTGACTTCCTAATGTAACTCCCCATCATGCGTACTCTCTTTCCCTTGCTTGCATTGAAACACACTTACACAGTATTATGCACTTTCTGCATCTTTGGCATCTTGCTTTCAAATTCCATTTCATTCTGCATTATAATTCAGGAATTATGTTTTTCAAATGGTATTTAGTCTCAATTTATTTTCTTCTGCCAGTGTGCTATTAGCTCATCTGCATGGCTTGTTCCCTCACTTTACTCCCTTTTTGACCTTGACAAATCAGGCATTTGTTTTAATTATTAAGTAGGATAATAAGTAACAAAAACAGGATGAACTGTTTGGCATCATTCATACAAAACCAAATAGATCATCAAACGCAGTCAATCACGCACAACATACACACATTCAACTCTCTGATCAATTGTTGGCCTCAGGCTGTGGTGGCTTGCCGACACTGAGGAGGGAGCCTGGTTAACACCCAGTGGTTCACCGCAGTGCAGTGTGCACTCACTTACAATTGTTCCCTCTATCACAAAGACCAGACAGAAAAAAAAACACTCTTTATGTATCATATTATTATAAGTGCATGCTGGGCTCACAATTTCAGTCAAAATTAGGACTTCTTTTTTAGTTTTATCCTTGTTATGCAAACCATTTCAAAGAAACACGTAAAAGTTAAATCAAAAGAATATTGAAATAACGCAAAAGTATAACTTATCATTTTAGAAACAGGAAGCCAGAGAGGTGTAACAGGGTGAAATGAACCCATGTTGAAAGTTTTATTCATGTTAAGAGGAAAGTGAGTGACAGATGTCAACACTTTCAAGAAAAGTGATCTTAATCACAACTGCTATTGACTTATGTAACTCAAGATTATACAGCATCAGTTCCATTAAAGCATTGAAAAGCATTTGTTTTACCCATATTCTTTTTCTTTACAAAGATGGTTATATGAAAGAAGTCCAGGCTTTCTGCAGATCAAGCACAGCTACATCCTTTTATGTAATCATAAAGAGGAAAAACAAGTTGCAACCCTTTAAAACATATTACCTGACACCTCAGCTCTTCAGTAGCATCTTACAGCTCGTTCTTGTAATTAACTAGAAACTCTAAACTCTATGTCTGGTTCATCCTCATTGCTCTCAAAGCAGCTTGCATCAGGCAGCTGCTACACACTACCTGCTCAGCGCCAAATGAAAGACAGACAAATTAGCGAGTAGCTGGTCAACCCAGTGGAGCATTTAGCAGCTAAAGAGACAAATATTTCCCTCAGGAGTTGGTGAAAACCAATACCAGAGCTGAAAGGAAAATGAATACTGGATTTATTAGTTTAGGTGGGGACAAACATCATTCCAAATCGATGCTAATGTTAGTACACATCGGCTGGATGTGTGTATAAACCTTGAGCAGGGAACTTAAGCACTACTGTAACAGCAGAGGCAACAACAGAAGGCTGCAGCTTCACTGGACTTCATCTCAATATGAATTTGTGCGACTACATAAACAAAAAGAAGGGCGGTGTTGAAAAACCACATGCTTGATCAACAAAACGTCCGCAAAAAGGCGAAAATGTGACGATATCTCCTCGATCTCACTTTATATTCTCCCCCGTATGTTTGTAAGACTTTCATCCCACACATTCTGTAGGACATCTGTGTGTTTCCCTCTCTCTTTAGCATCACAGTGATAATGAAAACCAGCCGCTAAACAATGACACGGTGGTTTAATTCTCATTACAGAGATATATATTATCGACATATCCATGATGTGCCTTAAAAACAATAAACGAAATAAACTATCTATATTAAAACAGTTTTTGATACACAGGTCCTGCTTAGAATGCATCTTTGAGACGCTATACAATATTTAAGAGAAACTCGGTTTCAAAGCATCTGAAAATATTATAATAAGAAACATAAAGCATCATATGGTTAAAGTGCACAGCAAAGTAGGCTTAAACGTCCCACAAAGCCCCCACAATGTTAAAGGAAGTGCTACTCTGACCCATGTCTGATCATCTGAAACACCTGAATAATAAATGTTTCCACCTGTAAGCTAATATTCTATAGCTAGTCTTTTCTGCTTTCCGATTCTCAAATATGATATGATCTTTGTACTGTTGGTCAAATTAAACAAGCAGCTTAAATACATTATATTAAGTTGTGGGCCATAACAATGACAATTTTTTAATATTTTCTTACATTTCCTAGATAAAACATGAAATCGAGAAGATAATCAGATTGACCTAAAGTAAGAATTCTCATCAGGTGATCCTTAAAATAAACAGAGGTCAGTATATAATTACATTAAAACATATTTTTTCAGATACTCTAGAAACCTTTGGCTCAGATAGCCAATGAAAACATTGGAATAAAGCAGGGGTCTCTTTGTCTATGTAAAAAGGACCTGCGTTTCACAAACAGTGTAATTGTCCTTTGAGCAGTGAGTGCAAATGTAATTAATACTTTCATCATGTGAGTTATCTAGATATACCAACAGCGTTAAAGCTTTTAAAAATACTTCTAACCAGTTTTTAAAGCATAACTCTTGATCCATGTGCAGTTCAAAATGGCATGTCTTGTTTCTTCTAACATTCACCAGCTTCAGTCCAACTCATTTGTGCTGCACCAACAACAAACACACAGTGGAGGTCACTGAGGAAGGAAGAGTGCCCGTAGAAGTCGTGACCTTTGCCCCCAAAGCTGATCCAAGGTCAGAGGAGAACAGTGACCAGTAGAGGGCATCAGACCACCAGGGTCGCTGGTTCCTCCTTCTCACCATGGCCTGTTGCAGTCTTCATCCAAAGCAGAATGAGTCAGAAATGTTCTTGATGTGACTTGTGCCAAAGCTTCATTTATAATTTACAACAGCTATATTAATAGTCCTCATGTGCGATTTTATATTCAAGAAGTTTAGAAATTTGAATCTTAAACAAATATGTAAAACATCGAGTAGATTTCTCCTTGTGATATTTCAGAACATCTTCCATTTCTGTCTGTGTTATTTTTTTCTTTTACAAATATTAACAACATTCACATACAGTGTTCTCACTCCAGAATTAATCTATTGTTAAACTAATGTTTTTAATTAACTATATTAATAATACTATTTTGACATTGTGAGTTATGAAACTGGATTGATGATGTAAGAAATTCAGAGAAGACACAAATATATTTTACCACATTTACCTTTTGGTAAAAGGTTCGTAGTCCATGTTTTCTTTTGATTTATGCATGTATAAAACTATGTGCACTCAGTCTGTGTGATCAGTGTTTTGCATTGTACATTTCCAAGTGCATACAAATTTCCTGCAGCACTGCGGTATCTTCACATTATACCGCAGCCCCTCGCTCTCCCTGCCTCTCTCTCCCTCCCCTATACCTCCTCTGTCACTCAACCTAACCTCTAAAGTCTTTCTAAGAAACACTTGTTTTCCTTTTTCTGTTATGAAAAATTGAATTAATATTTTTCCTTTTCCACTCATCCCCTGTTTATATTTTTCTCTGTCCATCACAGTGTCTGTCACATCTCCACAATCCTGTTAAATCCTTCCTTACAATCTCCATCACCTCCTTTGTCCTTGGTTTATTTGTTCCAAAGCTACATTTTATCACGTTTTATCACCTCTCCGTCCGCTTCATCTTAAATGGTCTGTGCTCCAAGCTCAGTATTTACTCTCATCCACATCTAAAAGTACAGAATAAGTGATTATGAGGAGTCAGTGTCTCTCCTTCCCTCCCTAATGCTCCCGTTTCCTAACAGGGGGAGGCGCTCATGTGCATGTGTGTGTGATAGTGAGGGGGTGGTACAGGCGATGGAGGCATGGCCATGGGGAGAGCCTGGCCTTGGGGGTGTGAGCCGTGCGACCTGGTGAGGGTGTGTGTGGAGTAGACAGCAGACTGTGGGGGCATCTGGTAGCTCCCTGCAGATGAAGACCCAGAGGGGGGGCTGCCCTGCCCGTGGTGGCCACTTTTGGGCTGCTGTGGGGGGGCCTGGTTGAGCTGGATGGAGATGTCGCTGGAGGCGTTAGAGGTGCTGCGGCCTCGCTTCGGCGGAGGCCAGGAGGATTCTGGGTGTAGGAACTGGCCGCTGTAGTCACTGCTCTCGGACAGGCGGGGGCGGTAGAGTGCAGGGTGGGGGCGGTACATCTCCTCCTCGGCGTAGCGCTTCATAAACAGATAGACTGACATCACCCCGGCCCCCTGAGACAGTGAATGAAGCAGGAACAGATGAGGGGGGGTAAGATGGGACAGCGAGAGAGGGAGTTAAAGTTGCGTAAATAAATGGAGTTCAAAGACAAATACATTTTGAAAGAAGCAGTAACAAGTGACGGCTGGGGAGATTTAAGTGACTGATAGAGGTGAACGTATGTGCTTTTAATTTAGAAAGATGAGGCTAAGCTTGAAGCTCTTTTAAGCTCATGTAAAACAGATATGAAGGGAAGGAAATGCAAAAGGAGGAGACAGATGGGGAGGAGGGGAGGAGGTTAGTGTCCACTGCACCACATTAAGAGCAGTGCTGCTGATGATGGGAAAGAGGCAGGGGGGAGGGGATGTGGAAAGATGAGCAAAAGATCACATGAAAACCTCACTACACATCGATGCACGTACACACACACACACACACACACACACACACACACACACACACACACACACACACACACACACACACACACACACACACACACACATTGCACATTAACAATGACAGTGAGTCAGATACAGTAGCCAGCGAGGAGGTCATTATGTGGCCATTCAGACAGCTGCACCAGTGTTTAAGAGAGTGAAGCGACTAGACTGCAAAATGTTCTGATTAATAAAGAGATGGCAGAGAGAGTGTGTATGTTGTTTCATTATGACAGATAAGGAGCATAAAGATGAATGACCTGCAAAGAGGAAAACACTCGAAAGATTCAAAACAACGTGAAGCTAAATAATGGTCAGAACGATAAGCTTTTATACAACACGTTTGACCTTTTGACTGTACTCTTATGTCTTCTTACTCCTGTTGTTGTTTCTAAGTCAATGTCTGTGTATGTGTATGGGGAAAGAATCTGTATAATTGCCTTGGCTTTCTTCCTCCCCTGCAGCAACCCTGTCTCATGCAAAATTACATTTCAACACTGCTGATTTGTTTAGCCAAAATGTGTTCTGAGGGAAACATAATTACCTCTGCCAGGGAGGTTATGTTTTGGTTCAGTTTGTTTGTCTGTTTGTTAACTTGATAGGATTAAAGAAACACCACTGGCCTGATGTTCATGGAACTTGGTGAAAGGGTGAAGCATAAGCCAAGATAACACATTACATTTTGCAGAAGATTCTAACCACAGGCGAGATGGAAGAATTATTATTATTATTATTAATATTATTTAACATTGGGAGGTCTGCATCCTCCATATTATGTTTGGCACATTTTTCCTATGAGTGTAGGAAGTGGTTTGGTGTGTGTTTAAGTTTAAGAACTTTCAGAGTTTTTAGAGAAAGACATTGTGTATGGTTAATTGTTAATAAACTGTCCCGTGGTTCAAGTCCCTCTTGAAATCATCAATATTTAACCAGAATCTTTACTGAACTTTTACTATGTGCCTTTGGTGCTTTAAATACAACCTTAAATGTGGAAATAAAAGTAAACTTGGTAGCCTAGATATAAAAAAACATTTGGCAATATAGGCAGGTAAACTATTTAACAAAAAATTGTCGGCAAACCACAAATACATTAATGTAAGTATTATAATCCCAGCCAGTTCCTTTTGGGGTAAAAAGACAATTATTAAAAAAAAATAGTGATCCACAACCTAATTCAGATAAATAAAACTAAACAAAAGTAATCCTTTACTAAACATAATACCAAGAAAAAGTACCTTTAATTTACCTGACATATTGTAATGACATATTTTAACTAAGGACATAACTACCTGTTTACTGTACATTTATATATTTTTTAAATAAAAAAAAGATAGAAAAAACATTAAAAGGAGAGAAAAAAGGACTTCATGTAGCACTGTAAACTAACTGTAAAAAAAGATCATATGCAAAACTGGGCTTTCAATTACCCTTTTCACCCGAAGCATCACATGCAACATTAAAACCTCATCCTCCAAGAACCCTCTCCACTTTGCCTCAGAAATGTTAAATGCATGAGACACAACATATGGCCAACATCGAGGAATCAATATTCAAAGAAAGCTGCATGCTGTAAACAGCATACGAGTATTTTTAGCTTTCGCTGCAAAATTCAAATGTTTCACCGGGCTGTCAAGCATTTATGTCCTTCGCAATAAACTAGTCATTGCGAAGGACATAAATGCTACTTTAAAAGGCTGTGTTGTCAAGAAAATGCAGAAACCATGCTGCTGTCAATCTTGCAGTTGAAGTACATCTTAATCTAAATAAGTAACTCCGGAGAATTGAAGGAAACACGCATTAATGTGCACAGTGAGAGCAGAAGAGTGAGGTGAAAGGCTGTGTGTGTGTGTGTGTGTGTGTGTGTGTGTGTGTGTGTGTGTGTGTGTGTGTGTGTGTGTGTGTGTGTGTGGCTAGCATTAATATACTTGTGGGAACCTACATCTGTTTACACAGTCATGTGTGGGGACTCGCCTCCCTTATGGGGAAAACATTGAGGTATCCTATCATATCCTATCATATCCTATCATATCATATCATAACCCTATCATTCATTTTAGGGTGAAGACTTGGTTAGGGTTAGGGTAAGGGTAAGGGTTAGGGTTAGGCATGTGTTGGTTATGGTTAA
>NW_011364554.1:645712-694549 GCF_000735185.1 Notothenia coriiceps
TGTGTGTTCATGTGTGTTCATGTGTGTGTTCATGTGTGTTCATGTGTGTGTTCATGTGTGTGTTCATGTGTGTGTGTGTGTGTGTGTGTGTGTGTGTGTGTGTGTGTGCACGTGCATGTGTGTGTGTGTGTGTGTGTGTGTGACAGAAAAGGGAAGAAATAGAGTTACATGATGTGTCTAAGAGTACAAAAGCATATGTAAGATCTAAGAGAGCAACATCTAACCATACTTCAACTTATGTTGCTCCATGCTGGGTTTCTTTGCTTTAAATTCTGTAATATTATCCAGACTAGGACCAACATAAAGTACACTATTTACCAAACCACTGTGTTGATGATGCCAACAAAAACCAGGCTCACAATACTCAGTAGTTCAAAAACCACACACAACATTCTAGAATATACTGTGAATGATAGAGAGAGTAGGAAATGAGGAAGAGGAGTGAATGAGAGAGAAAAACTGAGAGGCTTGGTGAGCGGGAGGAGGGGGGAGTAGGAAAGGCAGGAGGAAGGCTTTGCTTATAGAGAGAGGCTTAGTGCAGCAGAATATCTTACCGCTGAAAAGCAATTTGATACACTTGCCCCTTATTAACACCCTATTATTAAAATACCTCATAAAGTGAAACACTGCGACACTTCCAGTCTATAAACATTACATAACCCACGTTATATAACAACTATTATTCTGCAACACCCTTTATCAGCAGGCAACCGCCACAGCAGTCAGGAGCTGTTGCGGGACCCCCGTCTGTTTGATGCTCTGCAGCTTCCTTCTCAAACATGTGAAGTGGAACAGCCTTCAGAAAACATGAGCTCCAATTTGGGTCCTGACAGTCTTTACAAAGAGGACAAGAAATGGGAGCATTACAGCCACCTGCTGTTCAAGAAGGTTCACTACACTCAGACTGAAAATCAAGCCCAAAGACCCGCTCATGTCCTAAATCCATCATCGCTCACATACAACCTGTTTAAGTCCAAAGTCATGCAAAGACAGAAAAGAAGGAAACTTTCACCCTGCAGTCCTCAAAACTAAATGAAATCTAGTCACCCTTTTCTATGACGGCCTACACACCTGCATCATACACTAAAAAAAGAGCTGTGATGGAGTGTCTGCACGTGTGACACAGGACACACCAGGCTGCTGTAATCAATCACAGAGCGAAGGTGTGACGACAGCTGGACATGAGTAATGAGTCCCACCTGAGAGGATGAAGAAGATGCCGGACACAAAGGCCAGGATAGTGCGCTGAGGCCGGATGTGTCCGATGTTACTGATGACGAAGGCCGTGAAGACGAAGAGCAGCGACACCATGGGGAAGGGTGTGGCGGTCCGTACCATCTCTGTGGGGGGGGGAGAGGGCACAGAGTTACACAGAACTGATGTCATGTGTCCTCAAACTGCTGGGAGAGGTGAGGGATAGTGTTTCTGGAGATAAGATAATAGGTATTAGTTCATCAGAGCTAGAATATAAATTATGCTCAGATATGTGGAGATGCCGTAACTTTTATCACTCAAAAGGGATTGGAAAGAGTATTCCCTTCTTTGGTGAAGCGTGAAATTGCTTTTTAACTATGGGAGGGTTATGATATAAAACGTTGCTAGGACGTAACCACAGAACAAAGCAACACGGGAGAAACCAAACTAAGTTATAGCTTTTCAGTTAGTATCTTATCTACATTGAATATTAATTACAGCACTATTGACTTTAATAAACCAAAACTCTTGTTTCCTGAATCAAAGAAAAATAATTGATATTTTATATTTAAAGATTTAAAATTCCTTAAAAATATATCTTCATTCATGAGGATGATCGGCTTTTCTTAACCGCGTTAACGTAGTTAATCTGATCACTGCAGATGAACCAGTGCTATTACTAAGGGCTGCAACTAGCTAATACTTTCATTTATGAAACTGTTCATTATTGTCTAAAATGTATCATGATTAATTTCAAAATGTCACAGTTCCTCAGAGTCCAAGTCAAATCAGATAGTGTGTAAAGTCGCTGTTGTGTGTTTTACTCACTGAGGATATTTGCAGTGTTTTCAGTGGTGATCTCAATATCAGGTTCAGTGAAGTACTCCGATGCGACACATCTCCCGTTTTCTGCTCCTGAGACAAAAAAAACGTACAAACAATTCAATGTTGGGGTTTCCCTTAAGGACCAAAGTGAGTGATGCATGAGGAGGCAAAACAATGGCCTAGGCAACCATTATGTTTTGTGACATGCAGGTGCAGAAGCCCATTTCCTGTTTTCTATCAGTTATTGTGTGTTTGTATGCACACACATATAGCAGCACTGTACAGTCATCTTTTCATTTCTGAATGTGAATGTTTAAAGATGTTGGTGTATCTTCCTACCAGCCACGAAGCAAACTCTCCAGAGGCCTGAATGTAGCGCCATCTTCACCTCCATGCTCTGATTCTGCTGCAGGATGATGCCCTCCACCATGATCAGCCAGTAGTCTGTGGACACGGCCACCCCCACCAGCAGCAGCCCGCAGGCCCCGAACACCGTGGACAGGATGGTCAACGCACGGCTGCTACATGAACTCATCTGGGGGGGGGGAGGTTAGACCAGATGAGGAATTACAAGTCATAAATGCAGAGACACACAGAGGTACATTTGATAGGGGTCGTGTAGGGAGGTCATCAGGAACGGGGGAGACGGACATGTGACGCACACACATGCAAAGAGCTAGTGGCTATCGTCCTGTCTCGCCTTGTTATTGCTGAGGATGAGTTAGTGACAAATACGTTGGCAACCAATCCTGTTAAAGGTCAGAGAGGACCCAATGCAACAGATGATGACTGGACGATGAACCACTGAACTTAGGCAAGAAAAAGAGATAAATAGTGGAAACACACACACACACACACACACACACACACACACACACACACACACACACACACACACACACACACACACACACACACACACACACACACACACACAGATCAGAGCAGGGAGGAGAGGTCCTGTGTGACTCACACATGGTCTTTCTGTGATTTACTTATGGTTGACTGGAAAAGACTCCACTGCAGATCCTTTGAGCATGCTGTCTCTATGCATTTGTGAGTTTCCCTGAACGTGTGCGTGATTGTTTAGCCGCTATAGCCTCTGCTTAATTTGGACCACTGTTCAGTATCATCAGCTTGACACGAACAAATACACGTAGAAAACACAGAGCGGTGTCGGTGTTTACTGTAATCACAGTCGTGTTGTTCAGCACAGTATGCCTTACACTGAGAGGATATCTTCATGTTAAGCTTCACTGACGTGTTTTTTGCATTTTTATTTTATTCAAATTTCTCAAAGTCCAAGGTGAAGTCTTTAAATGTATCGTTTGGCTGTCCATTCCTGGAGATAATCACTTTAATGTGATGTAAAACACAGTGAATGAGTGAATGTCTTTATTTAAGTTGCTGAAGAAATGATTTTTCAACATGAACAATATACTTTTTAGGGTTAAGTGATTATCAAAATTGTTTAAATCTTTCTGCCGAACGACTTATCCTTCTGTCAAGTAATCGTTGCGGCTGAAAATAAGTTGTATTCGTTTTTAGCTTCCTTAAAGAAAAGGATGCTGGGATGGTACAATCTCCCAGTGGCTGCATGCACTTCACGTTGTGTTTCAGGCGCTGAAAAGGATACTTAAGTGATTTTAAATGAAATGTGACACAGCAATAACTGGCTGGAAGAGGCCAATTATTGGCATGAAGTAATGCACCTGCTCTGCAACAAAACACACTCTGACAGCCATCTCAGCCTTCAGAACATCGGCCCTAATGTGTACCAAGAAAACTTTCCCAACATCATTACAGAGACTGTGCTGGCGGACAAGAGGCTGAATGGAGCTTATACACCAAAGTCTGACCCTTACTGTCACAAGATAATTGACATTCGTTGTAACAGGAAATGTTTTCCCTTCTCTTCCGGTTCAGTTGGCAACTACTCAAGCTTTCCCCTCTTGTTCATATCTGACAGGAGGGAAATCAGGCATATTCTTCTGCTGATGTAACACTGCTGCTTCACGGTTTGCAAAGGGGCGTGTCTTTGAGATGATTTCCTCTGATGCAATGGAGGCTGATTTGCATACTTGTGGACTGCCTGCTTGACTGTTATCAATGAAAAATGTACAATGCTGCAGCTGACCAGATTCCTTTTTGTGTTTTTTTTTAATCATTCTCTGTAAACCATCACCTATGCGATATTACATCCAGTACATGACATTAACTCTCAGGGCACTGAACTCATCTACGGTACCTTGTATGTCTTGTGGAGTGAGCCATTTGAATATCAATATATGGTCAAATATATCATGTTCAAGCCGTGGAATGAATTCCTAGTTGACCGTTTTATCAGACACTTAAGAGCGCTTCGACGAAAGAAAATGAAAGCCAAACTAATGACTTAAACATGAGAACTACTTTATTCTTCTTCTGGTCTTTCTTTGTATGACAAACCTTTGAGTCTTTGAAAAGCAGAGTTATAATAGATACAGCCATTCTGCTGGGGAATAAACTCTTAAAGATTAAGCTTGGCTCCTTCTTATCTGGAAAGGCCATTGTGTGAGACGTGACCACTATAGAAGTTGCCTCGGCTTCTGTGCAGCACCGGGGATGAATAGAGCTTCTTTTGTGAGCGCGGCGTATGTGTAAGAACAGAGCTGGCTGGTGGTAAAGGGTACGCATCACAGAAATCCTCTGAGAAATGACAAGTTTGGGCATGTCAAAGCTAAAAGGAGAACATGATGCACAGGGTGGGTTACTAATGTGATGGAGAGATGTAAGGGGGTGGGGGGGGGTATGACCAACCGCAATCCAGTCGCACAAACAGGTTGGATAAAAGATGGAAGAGCAGAGCGATCAAGAGTACAACAATTACAAGTGACATTATGCAACCATCTAAGACACAACTGAAGATTTGTTTTACACTATCTCTCTTTTATTTTCCCTTTTCTTTTATCAGAGATTGTAAATCGTGCGGCAGGCCCGGAAGTAGCCACCGTGGCTGTCGACACTTTAGGTGGACAAGAGTTTGAGCCGGTGTGATTGAGAGATTTCAAGGTAATTCAAAAACAACTCACTTGAATGACATGTGAAATTACTAAAGGCAAAGAAAAGGGGAGATGTGAAGTGGGGGTGAACAATCACACCTGCAGCCTTTGGAGGATGTGCCAAAGTGGTTAGGAATGAGTGAGAATCAATTGGCGTTGCAACCCAGCAGAATTGAGTGGATGAGCCTGAGTGGCTCTTCCAGACTCATTCAGCCCCACGGACAGCACCCTCATCTCTCTGAGAAGGACTGCACCGTCAAACAGAACACATATAGATATAGATTTAGATTATATAGAAATATAGAAATACATCCTGCTGGTTCTTAATGGAGTTGGACACAAATGATTGGGACAGATTCACCTCTTCACCCCCCAGGCACTGTGTCCATATCAGCCCTCAAAACGTGTCTAAAGAGCTGTTGCAGTTTTGAGAGAAATGGCCATTGGGATTGAGATTGAGCAGAAAAAATGCCTGCTAGATTTGTGATAACTATCCTATTTTAGCGCTGGGAGACAGGCCCTTCGCTCCATCGCCCAGAAAGTAATGAGCCAATTGAATTTGTTAGATAGGAGCCACAAGGGGGACAAAAGGTTTAATTCTCTCTAATCTGTCACAATCTACAGACTGACATCACCTCTCAGCCTCACAGGAAAGGAAGAGAAAGAGGGAGAGATGCCAAGAGGAGAGGAAATGGAAATGTGCTGAAGAAAAGAGATCAGCAGAGAGAGGAGGATGAAACTATGTTTGGAGTCTTTGAGGCAGAAACAGCACGAGTACATGTAGATTTAGGTTAACACAGGGAAAGACCTTGGTCCAAAAAATGGAAGGAGTACCCAACATGGACGCGCACGAAGGGGATGCGCCTACACCTGTTTCAAACTAACCAACCTTGACTGTGTAGCGTCTTAAAAATCAGCCCGGGAGGAGGACGGAATCACTCAGGGAAAAATAAATGACTTCATAACGACTAACTGAAGATATCGTGACTCAATGGGTGGGTTGCTCATGATTTCTCGGAGCATTTCAGCTGCGCAGCCATACTCTGGTGAAACTCGAACCGTTTTCACGGAGCCGAGCGAATAGTTAGACAACGTTTTTTCTGTTAAACTACATTCATGTAATAGGGGTTCTGTATCCTGGTACAGGGCTGACTGAGGCAGTGATGTGCGCATAGGATTGTCTAACCCCCCCTCCCTCCTCCCCCCTGCTGTCACACACACTCACACGCGGAGTTTGGAGATGATAAACACAGATCAGCGAACATGTCAGCAACTCGCAGACAAAATGTGGATGAAATGGGGAGAAAACATGAATAGCTTGGCATGCAGGTATAACATTTAGCTCCGATATGTTAAATGAAAGATGAGCGGTTGTCTTTACGCTAACACGACATGAGGACACGTTATGAATGCTGCGCTTTTCACAGCTGTCATCACACACACACCAACACACATTTGACATGACTGAGTCAGGTTTTAAAAAGGCGTCATCGCCCAAAGAAACACACAACTGTAGTTAATTTAAAGAAGGGGGAAAATACTTACCCTGCCACGAGAGTCGTGCGCACACGTCAGTAGCCAAGAAACCTCACACCAGGGAGGCTTGGTTGGTTTTGGACTCTCTCCCTCTCTCTCTCTTCTGTGTGTTTTCCCTTAAGCCCCCTTACCCATCCTCTAAATCCCTCACTCTCTCTTTCAGTCAATCTGTCCCAGGCACTGCGGTGGATTGGTTCAGCGAGCTACTTTGGCTACAAAAGAGACATAGCAGGAGCAGGGGGGAGAGAAGTGTTGGAGAGAGAAAGGGAGAGATAGTGAGCGCGCGAGAGAGAGAGAGAGAGAGAGAGAGAGAGAGAGGAGGGAGAGAGAAAGTGAGAGCGAGGGAGAGACAGAGGGAGGGAGGGAGCGGTCATGTTAAACAACTATTCCTTAACTTATTGTCTATTTTAAGATGTGTTTTGTATAATGCTATTCATTAACGTATTTGTATTTTGTTGCATAATGTAAGTTAGATAGTGTAGTTGGAGTGTAGCTCTTTAAAAATATTTTTTAATGATTTTTATTGGCTTTTTTATTACATTTCATATCATTTTTACTTCTTATCACAGAGCCAGTTATGTATCAAACACAAAAGTGCACTGACCTGAGGAAAGGGGCTAAATACATGAAGGTTGATTAAGTTATTGAGACCATTTCTTGCTTGTTTTCTTAGAGTCCCTCAAATGTTTTACTTAGATTGTTAACAAAGGCTTACTTCATGTAATGGCTATGCTGTACTTAAGTGTACCAACAAAGCAAACCAATAACTAATTAACAGCATTACGTATTACATATCAGTAAAAGATCAGCTTTCCTGTGGTAGCCGTAGTTCATTTATGATCTTGTTAAAAACTTTGATTTAACAAATATTATGAAATCACATGAATAACAGTTAACTGCACAGATAGGAACCTATCACTTTCTTTATCTCTTCATCCCTTTCCTCCTCTTCCTCTTGCCCCCTCCTCCCTTGTCTCCTGTGGTCCATGTCCCTTAGTCTATTTTTAGCTGGCTGGTGGAGGAATCCTATATTTTTAGTAACGATATCAATAGTCTACAGCACACTCTGACCTCAGGGCATGAGCGAGAAAGTGAGAGGGAGCGAGATGAGAATGAGAGATTGAGACTAGATAGAAAAGAGAACAGGGAGAGGGAGAGAGAGAGAGAGGAAGAGAGAGAGAGGAAGAGAGAGAGGAAGCAGCAGTGAGAAAGAGGGATGATATCATGTCGAAGTGACAGTGAATGATGGACTGCACACACAACTTCGACTGGAGAGCCTGGAGGTTTAGTTACACAGAGGCAGATAGTGTCAAGGTTGGAGTAAATGTTGGGGTGAGGAGTTTAAAATCAGGCAGTCGACATCAGGTAGACATCAAACACCGAGCAGGATTAATCTTTTCAGAAAAGAGACTTTTCATGTTTTAATTTCTTTACAGTACCTCATTTAAATGTAAAACTGTAGGGTAGAATTGCATCACAGACGGTCAAAAGCCTGCCAGTACAATCTACAAAAGCTATCTACAATAATTACAGAAATCAATATGAAAACCATCAGTAAATGACCTTGTGACATGATTGATGACATTTTTCAAGTGTTATGGCAACAAAAGGACATCAGGCTTGTTTTATCTTCAAAACTAGGTTGTAATAATTTTAAGATTATATTGAGATCTGAGAAAACTCTCACGCTTTCACTGCCTGAACACCACTGAAGGACAAATAAGGGTAGAACAGATCATAATATTGTTGCAGACAAGATAAGACACGATGCAAGAATAAAAGGACAACTGTGGAGAGAATCAAAGAGATAACAGGAACAACAATAAAACCATTCTGACAATATGATTTACAGAGAATGACATAAAACAAAGCATTAAAGCATTTACTGTGCAGCACTGACAGGAGAGACAGACAGAGGAGAGAAAGAAAGGGTAGAAGACAGGGAGGAGAGGGAGATGGCAAGTTGATGAGATTTTAATGTGAAGGTCAACTTGTTATAACTCAGATCTCTATGGGAATATTAGTCCCATCATGATGCTGGAGGGGTTGAGGGGGGCGGGGCCCAAGGGGGGAGGAGGTGGGAGTGCGAGGCTGCTTCAGAAGAGGAAGATGGAGTGAAAGTGAGATGCCTGAGAGGTGGTTTTGCTGGTTCGACAACTACAGTATCACAGTAAATAGAGAGGTCAGCATCTTGTGTGTGTGTGTGTGTGTGTGTGTGTGTGTGTGTGTGTGTGTGTGTGTGTGTGTGTGTGTGTGTGTGTGCGTGTGTGTGCACATGCTTGAGATTGCACTTTTGAGAGTGAGTATGTGTGAAAGTGAGGGAGAGGGAGTGAGCGTGACAGAGAGGCGTGAGGAGGAGACAAAGCGAGATTGCATGTTTGTTTCTCAGTAGCTTTGCACAAAATCACACTTCACTTGTTCTTGTTTAATGATTGTTTCATTAAGTTTATTGCAATTCAGATTTTTCAGCAGATAAAAACAGAAGTTAACTCAACTAACAGACACATACATTATCTATTGTATTTATTGAGAGTATTGGTTAGTATTGTGTGTTGTGACATTGCAGGCGATCAGTTGAACTGGTTTGACCTTTTACAGTTGACCACTTTTAATGGGATGCACACTATTAATGCTAATCTGTATGATTTTGCTCCCCTGGATGAAAAATGGTTATAATTATCGTTATGCTGACATAGTTTGCTAAAAAATCTTGAAGAAGCTTAAAAGAAAAACAGATTTCTGTGGGAATTAGCCGGCTGGTTTGTGAGATAAGAGCACTGACATGGGATTATTAAACAGTATGTTTGCAGCCACCTGCCCTGCTCAGATAGTGTTTAATGACAGTGCTGCTATTATTTTTCCATGTATTGAACAGTCCCAGAGAGCCTCACTTTTAATTACGCCTAATCAATGCTGTGAGTATACGTCATTACACAGCAAAAAGCTTTATGGTATACACCACAGAAATAATAAAGTCCAACCCGAAAACATCATTAAGAGGCTAATTATCTAATACTGCAAATACAGATTTCAGTAGAATGATGTCATTAGGAGCACTTTTTTGCAATGTGGAGGGGCTCGCTCAAGAAGAATACAGAAATAAAATCCTGTGAACAAAAAAGGATGCAGCCTAAACTGTGGCAGTGATGTAAGGACACCATCTCACTGATAATAGAGTCAGGCCTAGCGGGCATGAGCTGGGCGTGTTGGTCTACGTTAACAGTCACATTGTGCCCAATGTGTTGTTTCAGCATACAGTGGGTCATCTGTGGTCACCGGTGTGACGTTCAACTGGGAGGTCGATCCAGGCCAGAAGAACCTGACGGAGCTCTTCCACAGGATGCCAGTCTAACACAAATAAAAAGGCTACTCACTCAGTTTGCATCATAGTCAACACTCAGACACACACAGTGAGACAGATGTGTATGAAATGCAAAAATATTAAAAAGTGAGTGTTTTGCCTGCTATGTGGCCTGTATAGCTGCTTGACTTAAACCTGACTTGTAATTGTTTTGTAAATACAGCTCCTGAAAACACATTTCTAATTAAAGATATGGTAACCGTTTGAAATGCATTGATTGTAAAGTCACACAGATAACTATATAACTATAGAAAACTAGTGTGTCAAAGCCTTTTATTCTAAAAACATGCATGCAAAAGAGACTCGTTTCTACAGTACTCCTATTTCAAGGGATATGTCTTTCAAAAAAACTCTAAGAAGGGAATCTACAGGAAAATACTGGCTTATTTGGATTGCTGCAACAGTTTCTGTGACTATCAAGATTGAATACAAACATCAAATAGAGTGCATGACTTTAAAGGTGTCTTGGCATTTTCATGTAAACGTCAGAATTTGGATATGAGAGGTGTCTTTGAAAGCTGCTGCTAGATCTCATGTTTAAATTCTTTGTTATAAAACTACTATTAAGAGGCTTAGAAAGGTTGGTGGGCTCCGTTTTCAAACGGCAGTGAGAGGCGAGGGGGCAAAGTCTGGGTTTTGGAAGGTGAAGTCCTGGAAGTCCTCCTGGTTGATGGCTGCTAGTACATCGGGGTCAGAGGGAGTGAGCACTGATGGAGCTGCTGTGAAGAACTGGTCAAAGTTTTCTCCTTTCTTCCCACCCTGATGAAAAAGAGGAGAAGATGAGCACGCTCAAATTTGTGATTAATACTGATTGTACACACACCCTCATCTTCCTCCTGAAAAAGATATTAGAGAGGCCAAATTATTAAAAGACTCCACCTACGTATCTCTCTTTCTCACCCACACCATCGTTTTCTATCCGAGGAGCTCTCTAACACACACTGTGTGCAGAAAGTTGCTCACGTCTCCTTTCCTGCTCCTTGACAGCCGTTCTGCTGGATGATATGAATCTCATTTGGCTAATGGGCCTGGCCTCTAACCCCTGAACATACTCAGCTCACTCAAAGCCCACCCCACCATTGGCCAGCAGGGACGCAAACTAGAGTGTAGCAGGCTAATGATGACACACATTTGCATATGGGAGGTGTAGGTAGGACCCCAAGGTCAGAAGGGTCCTGTCTGTTATGACTGGACTGTCTGTTCCTGAGCGCTCAAAGCCCTTCTCTAGGAACAGGCAGAGGTGATGAAAGAGAGAAAAAAGAGGGGAATAAGGGGAAAGGGGGGAAAGGGGGAAGGGGGGAAGGGACAGGGCCATTTGAACAGAGATAAGAAGAGGGGATGACATGGCCAAGACAATGAGGACGGCTGAGAGAGGATGCATGCAGGAAAATGAGGGAAAGCGTGGGAGTTTGAGAGAGAGGAGACAGATGGGAGATACTGAAAGCTTCAACTCCCTAAAAGTGCCCTCGGAGAGACAGAGATAGAAATGAAGGGTAAAGAAGTGAGTGGGAGGATGGTGGAGAGAAAGAAAGAAAGAAAGAAAGAAAGAAAGAAAGAAAGAAAGAAAGGAAGACTGACAGTTCTTGGTTGGAATGGCGGTGTGATCTCCAGTCTCTCCAGACGGTCCCAGTCGAGCCAGTCGAGCCAGCGGAAGAACGGATGCTCCCTGATTTCTCTCTCTGCGTCCAGTCCTCCGCCCAGACGCTTGGACGGGTGCTTGGTCAGGAGCTTAGGGAGAAAAAAAGAGAATGAAAGTGGAAAAAGGAAAGTCAAATACTTTGGTTATATGACGAGTTATATCTGCTCTGCTTTCTTTAGTCAACAATTTGCATGGTAAGCTTTAAATATTATTCAACCATAATTTATTTTAAGTGTTACATTATTAAATTAAAACATTTTTAATAATCGAGGCATTTATATAAATTGTGTCTAGAACTATTTGCTCTCTTTCTGAGAATTGAAAGACTAGCGCCATACGGGTGGCCTGTTAGCTTAGCTTAGCATTAACGCTGGCAACAGGGGGAAGAAGCTAGCCTGGCAGTGTATAAAAAGGTAACCAAACATGAACATGTAAAACCCCCTAATTTACATTTGACATATTGTTTGCTTAATCCAGACAAAACCCAAAGTGCAAAAAACTACAAAATCTATGAAGTATTAAAGGGTGTGCGGGAGTATTTCAAGGTAACAAGACTTCAAGTAGTCACTGCAACAAGCTAGAAAGTACTCTGGCAAACAAAAAACCCTCTTTAAAAGGACATATTAAACAAACAAAAGTGTTCCTTAGTGATCTTTAGAGATGCTTAAAGAAGGATGTTGCTACTTCAGCCAAAGCCAGGCTGTATTTATGCCAAACTAATGGCTCTAGCTTCATATTCAACAAACCTTTAGGAGCATGGTATCAATCTTTTCATCCAACTCTACAGACAATACATCAAAAAAGTGTATTTCCCTAAAGGGTTGAACTATGAATTAGTCAACCATTTGCATGGCCACTTGCTGTTTTTATTTTAATAAAGTTTTCAGAATAACATATGCATTTATACTTAATGGTCTGTGTGTTAAAATTCTATGAGTACGAAGAATGGTAACTCACTCCCTTGCAGATAGCGACAGCTTCACGAGTGAGACTTTTCGGGTATATGACGCTCTGTTCCATTATGGACTGAAACAGCTCCTCCTCATCTATACCATCAAAGGGTGGCTGGACGGAAAAGATGGGGAGAGAAGAAGAGAGAGAGAGAGAGAGAGAAAAAAACCATGAGGACCTGCGAGCAAATTGAAAGCAAATACATTGAAATGAAAGTTCTCTTGAAAGTCTTTTGAAGTGATTACAAAGGAGAGCACTGGAGGCGTAAGTGTCTGTGCACACGGCTATATTGTCAGGATTAAGATGAGTGTTACCTGTCCTGCCAGCATTTCATACAGCAGTACTCCAAAAGACCACCAGTCCACTGCTTTATCATAGGGCTGATATGCCACAATCTGCAAAGGATGGAGAGAACAGGAGAGGAGATAAAGCGGAAGAATGGCAGGGCAGAGATAAGGAAGTAGAAAGAGGACGGGGAGAGTGAGAGAAAGCGCAGTTGTGGAAGTCGGCTGCTCGGATGATATGCAGCTATCAGAGACAGCCGCAGTAAAATAAGCAGAGAGAGAGAGGAAAGTATGGCATTAGGGAGGGTAAATGTAGGAATGAGCTCAGAAATAATCGTGTTTGTCTGCACGTGTGTGTTGGTGTGTGTGTTTGTTTGTTTGTTTCACTGGTGTGGGTGCGGGGGGGGTGTACGAGGGAACAATTTCCAGCCCCTAGGGACGTTTATTGTATCTCTTCCAAAATGGCAGATGCAGTAGAATCAATGGGTGTTTACATAAGAGAGTCAATACCCAGAGGTACAATAGAAAGGTTTACAATATCAAAGACGTGCACAACAGTCACATTTTATCTTTTTGAGTCACTTTACTATAAATATACAAACCAAGCATGCTGGATATCTCCTCTCTTTCTCTGATTTGTATTTGTTTACTTCATTGAACGCACACACACATATTTCAAACCATCTGTAAGGCAAACATTAGAAAGCATGCAGGCCTAATATTTTGCATTTCAAAAGCTTGTTAACTAAACCACCTCCGACTGTTTTCTATTAAAAATGTGCATTATCATCAACAAAATACTTTTAAAATGAGTTCAGAGGTTTGTAATACTCTCGGGGGAGTTAATCAACTTAAGTCAATTGCGGTAAAAGAAAGGGGGAAAAACTGGTAAACCAAGGTCTCTGAAGGACAATCGTGAATTGTATTCTCATCGCACAAGCACACACCATGCTAATCGAATCATGTGGAGCTAATTATTCAAAAATTCAGACAAGGTCAGCAAGGACGGAGGAGACGAGAGGAGCTGCAGCGAAGCAACTCTCAGCGACGCTAAACAGGTCAAGAAAATGAAACCGGGAAGACGGGGGTGTTCAGGAGTTAGTCTGGACCATGACGTGAGAGCAGGGGGTACCTCAGGGGCGATGTAGTCTGGGGTGCCGCAGAACGTCTGCGTGGTGTCGCCCTGGAACATGCCCTCCCTGCACATCCCGAAGTCAGCTATCTTTATGTGGCCCTCGCTGTCAAGCAGCACATTATCCAGCTTGAGGTCCCTGAGAAAGGAGGAGACAGCCCACACAGGTAGGAATCATGTCGATAGATAACATCTTTATAAAAGTCATTAGCTACAAAAGACATGATCAATCTGTGTTACGCGTGTGTGACAGTGCCAGGGCCAAACCAGGCCGTGTTGGATGAGCAGTGCTCTCTCTACCTGTAGATGATGCCTTTGCTGTGGAGGAAGAACAGGCCGACCGCTATCTCGCCTGCATAAAACCTGGAGGCAGAAGAGAGGGAGAAGGGTCTCACTACTGGTTGCTTTATCTTGCCGAAAATTGGCCGAGGTTTTTCTGCGGAAGGGAGCTCAAGAGGGTGATGAAAGAGAGAGAAACCAAATAAATGAAAGGCTGGAAGATGAAGAAAGAAAGTTGAAAATGAACAGGGTAAAAACTGTTTCAGAGGATTGATCAAAGATTATTGATTAGATGAACAGCCTAGGGGAACATGTAGATGAAAAGATGAGATTTGTGGGAGGAGAAAATCAGCGGGAAAGGAAAAGGGCTGGTACTTGAGTTGATGACTTTGTACCAGTCATCAGTTGTAATGAACAAAGCGTAGCGACGAGTGTGTATGTGAGGGAACATTGGGGGATAAAAGAAAGGCCGAAATGGAGCCGGAGATGAGATGAAGAACGTGATTAAAGGTGAAAGAAAGGAGCTTTGTTTCTACATACGCTGCGTGAGGCTCTTTGAACTTCCCGACTATCTGAATGTGAAACATCAGATCTCCTCCGTCGACGTATTCCATCACATAATACAGACGGTCCTGCAGAAACAAAACACACACACGCATATACACACTCTCCATATATAATCCCCTCTTGTCCAAATTAAAAAGCAATCTGTTAAAACCTCCTCCAGGACCAGGGACCTTGTTAAAGAAAGCAAACTAATTATTTAATTTAATAATCAACATTCTCAAGCAACTGAAGAAACTCCTGGGAGGACTACGCAGCCAAAATGTCAGGCAGGTTTATGGACACTTTAATGATGTGGTTCATTCAGGACCTTACATCTCTTTCCACACACACAGACCTACACACACCTCAGTCTGGAAGGCGCAGTACAGCGATGTGAGGAAGTGAGGGCGGGTGGAAAGCGCCAGAACCCTCCTCTCCACCATGGCGCTCTCCGTGTCTTCGTCCTGGAAGAGAACGTCTTTCTTCAACACTTTCACGGCGAACAGACGCTCGCTGCCTCGCTCCTCTGCCAGCAGCACCTTCACAAAGGGGAGAGAAAGTTACGCTGAAAACAAAGAAAACAAAGAATTTTGAAGCAGAAACAGCACGTCTTTCGCCTGCTTGAGTCTGTAAATAAACACAGAGCTTATTTATAGACAACACTAAACCCGCTGTGTGCTAAAAAAACATTTTAAGAATTCCAAATTCCCTTTTTTAAGATTCCTCACCCTTAGCAGTTAAGTTCTGAACTGCCTGTACAGAACATTTTTTAGGTCATTGTGTTATGAGTGACATGTTGCTCTACTTAGGAAAAAACTAGTTCTGCTGTTTTAATAAAGATGATGTGCTTTTGAGGCACATTTACAATATTTTGAGCTTCTGATTCTGCTAAACAAGGAATTGTATAAAGTGCTGGTTATTAAAATACGCACTTACTAGTAGAAAGTAAAATAGTAGAAGAGAAAAAAAGATACGTTATCATGTTGTGCTTGCTTTGGCATGTTCAATACTGTGCAAATGCCCCCCAATAGTGACATAACAGTTTTTAATTAAAGCTGCTCTATGCCAGAAGATTTCAAGACATGTCAATGTTATAAATGAAAAAGCGAAGTGGCTCTCGTGTTTTTATCAGACATTCAAAACACATTCATCTCCGATTTTCTCCCTTCTTTTGAATTGGCTGCTAGCGGGTTGCTCTGAGATCTAATGATACTATAATTGTCTACAATGAGAGCCCCATGATCCGGGTTCTACTGTGGTTCAAGGAAAGATATGGTCAAGGGCACTGGAAAAATATTGACAACAACACTCTCTGAAATGGTCGGGCCCGGCTGTAACGGCCACCGGCTCGTGGGGAGTAAGGACCTCATTAAACTTTCAAATAGTGATGAGAAGTAGAGAAAATTACCATGATGTCATTTTTCGGAAATGAATGTGACTACACACTGTTGCTTTTGAAAAATAAAATGTCTGTGTGTGTGTGTGTGTGTGTGTGTGTGTGTGTGTGTGTGTGTGTGTGTGTGTGTGTGTGTGTGTGTGTGTGTGTGTGTGTGTGTGTGTGTGTGTCACTAACAAACTGCCAGTCAAGAGAAATCCTGTCGTCCTCTGTGATCTTGTCTCCTGCTCTTCCCCGCTCTCTCTCAAACTTACTCGCATAAAAATAGGACTCGTCACACTTCTGAATATTACAAATCTTACTAACACAATCGCATGTACTTTTTCCTCCTCTCCGCTCTTGTTATCCCACTTCCTCTTGGTCATTGTGTCACTTTCCGCAGCACAGTAATCCTCCCACTTCCTCTCTATCTGTGTCTCACTATCCCTCACTCAGCAGCCCCGGGGTCTGTCTCTCCTTTTCTTGGGTCGTTTTTTTTTCCCCTCACATCTTACGTAAGCCGAGTCTATTTCTCATGTCCTCTGTAGACTCTCCTCTGACAGTTATGAAACAGCACAGGGGGATTTCGGAGGAAGTGGAAGGACTCAAAACTCCTCTCTCTTCATTATGCCTCATCTACTGGGGAATTAAAGAGAAAATGAAGAGCACAGGCTCCCTGAACATGGACACCTCCAGGAGGACTGTGTGGCATGTAGGATGCCAGCCAGCTCCAGCTCACGACTGCTGACAGAACAAAAGAAGCTAAGGGTTAAATGAATCATTTGGCAGAAGTGAGAGAGACAATGAGCATGTTAGTGAGAACCTTTTTCTTCTCCAAAGACAGAAATTCCTCCCAGGAGCTGCTCTGTGAAATGCCAGCTGAAGGTCAAGTCCATCAATAGAAGAAATGATTTAAAGCCAGGAATAATCTTTGTTGATTTCAGCATGATCGACCTCTCGGAAGTCACCTATAGCTGTTGGGTCAGAGGATTGTGGGTAGATAAGAGGACAGTGTGTCGTGGCTGCTGTGTTTACCTTGCCAAAGCTGCCTTTTCCCAGCACCATGAGGAAGTTGAAGTCCAGGATGCCCACTTGGACTTTGGCAGGGCCGGGGGCGTGGGCGGGGAGGCCGGATGGGACAGGGGCCGGGGACAGGGCCACAGGGAACGTCTCAGACAGCGAAGGGGGGAGGGCATGAGGCAGAGAGGGTAGTATGCCGTCTGGCTGAGGCTCCTGGAGGATCACAGGGGGAGAGTTCAGACATGAATGGTTGGAAGCAGTCCAGCACAAAGCAAAACCCATAAACCCTACAAACTCCCTCATACCCCCTAGTTTAGCATCACGGTCCGGCAGAACAACCCTGCACCCTGGTGGAGGCCGAGGGTAACAGGGAGGGGAGTGGACCCTATATAATTTATTATCTAATTATCTAGCTTTAACTACAGGCATAAATCTTCTCACATAGAATAGAGAGGGAGAGTTCAAGATCCTGACCCAGTGTGAGCAGTGGCAGCTGTTGTTTATTATATCGAGAAAATTAGAAGATGATGAATGGTAATGATAAAGACATAAACGGCTTCTGCCCTCTGTTGAATACAGTAATAAATATGTCTTGTACATCTTGGTCAATATGGGAGACCAAGGGATTTTGTCCGTCCTGGGGTAAGCCTCCTACCTGGAGGTCTGGGTCTGGCACTGGGATGTTATAGTACTCTCCTTCATCTTCGGCCAGCAGTTTGAACCAGCCGCTGATGGGACGCCTGAAGATCTCACTCACTCCGAATGACAGCGCTCCCATGAAATCGTTCCTAGACGTGCGGTCCCAGTCCCATACCTCCACAGACAGACGCCTGTCCCACTGGGTACCGCGCACTGAGCTGGAGACAAACACAACAACTCTACATCACTGGGGAGGGCTGTGTAAGCAACACACCAATGCACAAAGACACAGATTGTTTTTCTCATTTTTTCACCTTCATGACTTCTTGGCAATTTTCAAATATCTAATTTTCACAGCACTCAAGAATCATGCAAAGGTAAAGAGAGTTAAATCAGTGATGTTCAATAAGGAGGCACCATCAACCTTACATTCAACACTCCTACCTGTGTCTTTACGTGTCCTTTGTTTGACTCAGTAAATCTTATTTCTAGGACATTTTATTTGATCTAAAGCACGTTTTGTCCCAGACTTGTGTATGTTTTCCACCTTAAATTAAAGTTGGCAAGGACTCACAAGGTGAAACTCTCATTCCAGATGGGATTGAGTGTTGAGCGGATGGTCTTTGTCTTCTGTTTGCTGTGGCTCCTCGGGTCTGGAATCAATTTCAGTTTAACATACGGGTCTGACAGGCCGTTTGGATCCATGGGCATCAGGTTACGAGCCTCCCGCACTGAAGACAAAAGTAGAATAATGGAAAGCACGAACAGAGAAATCCTTCATTGCCTGTGTAATCCTACTATTTGTTTTAAAATGATCCAGCTGGTCCTCTCACCTGTGACGAAGACATCCTCCTTCTCTCCTCTCACAGTCAGGTGGATCCTCCCCCTCTGCTCTGTGTGGTCTTCACC
Source organism: Notothenia coriiceps (assembly GCF_000735185.1). Classification (NCBI taxonomy): domain Eukaryota; kingdom Metazoa; phylum Chordata; class Actinopteri; order Perciformes; family Nototheniidae; genus Notothenia; species Notothenia coriiceps. Next base: position 664,444 of record NW_011364554.1, read on the forward strand.
ACAGAGACTGGGAACACTGGCCTCACACCGTCGATGGACGTTCATGTCACAACCTCAAGGACAAACAAACACAAGAATAAACAAACAGATGCAGGGAAAACTGAAATGAGGCACATATTAATAAGACCAGAATGATACCCTGTTTCCTGTTATCACACTGTCAAATAAAGGTGAAACATCTTTATTTTTATATATTTTATACATGCATATGCATCTTGTTTTTGTTACTTTGGAAGATTAGATGTTGCCCTGACTAGTATTTAATTTCCTTGACATTAACTCTAACCATTACTGCTGCATCTAGCACTACATGCCTAACAACCTCCATCGTAAAACTTAAACAGTTGTATTTGCATACTTAACTATAGTTAGATACAATTGATAAAGCTGTCATGAGTTACCTGTATTTACATGGTCCCATAATATAGTTTATTCAAGCATGAAGCATTGAAAAAAGGGGGACACAGCTAACCTGCCTCTGTCTCACAGTAGCAAATAAAAAGCTTTAATAATGGTCTAATTTTATATAATTTGCTTCAAGGGCACAACAACAGTTGTGAGAGAGGGTTATGTATGGGTCTATCTCTTAGCCAGGCAGACTCTCTTCTTGGAGTCTCCAGTGGCTGTAAATCCCCTCATCTAATTTTCTGCAGGAAAGTGAATAAGCATATTTCCCCAAACTACCCGAAACATAAACTTAACAAAGTCGACTCCACATTGTGGAGGCTAATTTAGTCAAGACCAGCTTTATTTCCCCAGCTGGGAGGCTACGAGTAACAAAAATGTGCCTGTGTGAACTTATTCTTATCCACACAACATAACAAATACAAGAATGCTCGGATTCATGGCACTGTGATGTGTGGTGAAACTCACTGCTACATTTCATTCCCTGGTGTATCAGGCCGTACAGCAGCGAGCCACAGTGGTCGCAGAAGGTGGGACTGGAGTAAGTCTGGACCTTAAATGTGTGTTGACTTGCCAGATCCTGCAAGACAACAGAAACAATCTGCATTGAGAACACGCACACAAACACATATACACACTGCATGACCAGATACTGCGAACACTCACACATTTACACACATGCATGCACGGGTATGATAAGTGGAGAGATGTTGAGTGAGGTATTCATGGACGAGCCAATTAGATTTCTCCACTGGGAGAAGACATATAAATGATAGTGCATCTAGGCAAGGCTATGTGTGCGTGTGTGTGTGTGTGTGTGTGTGTGTGTGTGTGTGTGTGTGTGTGTGTGTGTGTGTGTGTACACTGTGCAGAGAGGGATGAATCATTTTTATCTCTCTACAGCTCATCAAACCCCACCACCACCCTCTCCACACACCACCCTCTCCACACACCACCTTCTCCCAAACAGTTTTCCCTCTGAGCAGCTATTTAAAATCACCATCACCCTGTTTCTCCTCTGCGTGTGAGCGCTTCATGCTCTCATCCTCACACACACACACACACACACACACACACACACACACACACACACACACACACACACACACACACACACACACACTCCCCTTGACCTAATTTCTAAGTATATTTGGCTGGCAGAAAAGAAAAGGCAAATCTCCCTGAAATCCTCAAAATGCCACAGAGAGGAAGACTGAGCAGTCTTTTGCTCTCCCTTTCTCTAATTCCCCCTCTTATCAGCCCCTCCGCCTTTATCTCCCCCACTCTCTATCTCCAACTCGCTGCATCTCTGAAGCCTGGCAGGATGACATGAGTGCAGACGTCACAGATGGGACAAGGCTGTGCGATTTGAAGGATGCATGGATTGACGGGTGAGTCACGCACACGTGTTCCTGTCACTGAGTGGATGGTTAAATGTGATGATGACGGGCTGAATCATGAATAAAGTGCAACAAAAAAAAGGATGTAAGCGGAAAAGGAAAGTCATATATTTTCTGGCACATCTGCTTACATCTGGTTGTGGGCCCGCCACAGAGCCGGGGCAAGTGAAGGTCACTAATTCGTGACATCTTTTGTGGACCACAAAACTGCAAACTAGGGGAAAACACAGAGAAAAATATCTCTACTATAGAAGCAGTCACACTGAAAACATTATCTGAGAAGATTTAATACCGTGGAAAGAGACAATAACACTGGATTTATTTTATTTATCTCTACCTTGACATTGGAATCCCTGTTTGCCGATGCCCCTGAGTGAAAAAAGAACATTGATTAAGACTCAAACACAATCTTCCCTTCTCCTCTTTAAGGTGAAATATTTTGCTTCTGAGACTGTCTGCCAGCCCGGAGTATAGATTAAGCTGCCAAGACAGGGACAGAGGTAATGCAGTTGAATTTTTCCATTCTGTATTAAGACCAACAGACGTGCAAGCACAAGTTGAGAACAAAGTCTTTCTCATCAAAAAAACGAAATTTGATTAACAAGTAATTATGTTTGAAGTTTAGGTCTAGGCCACACTGCGGACCAGGTCAAGTGGTGTCAATCAATATCTCACACAAACACATGCACACACAAACACGCACACACACTGCTCTTGTTTCCAGAACTGTGGTGTCGGCTAGTTTCCAGTGTCTCCTTAGAGCTTTAATTGAATAATTAAAGCCATTGATTGACTAAAGAGTCCACTCAGCGGCTTTCCTGCTGTGAATCTAGTTTTGATTAGCAGGCAGAAGAACAAGCTCCTCCACAATCATACTGGAGAGGCCCATGGGTTCATAGGAAACTGATCATAAACACTGATCTAAAATCAGTTCAACATCTGCCTAGTAGTAACAATTATAGACGGGGTGGCAGAGGGTAATCTGATCCTTGATCAGAAGTCTCCGTCTGCAGCAGTCTGCTCTTTGACCAGCAGAGAGCATTAGAGAGCCAGGTATGGATGTGGAGAGAATCAACAGCTTAGCTTGCTGGCCATATTTCACAAGGAATTCAATGCATATTAAATTTAATAATGCATTGAAAAACCCATACAAATTAAATATAATCGTTGCTATTAAAAAAAAACATCATAAAAATCCTATAAAACCAACCAGAATATTCAAAAACTGGAAAACGACATATTTAATTAAAAGGTGCAAATAATGTTAAGACAAATTAAAATCTACATTATAAAGCAGAGAAAACCCTGCACCTTGTCTTTGTAAAAGGCCTTTCCCAGATGTTTTATGTCGGAGCATATCATTAATGTGAAGTTAAATTAAGCTGTTTTAGTTTCAGGTATTATTATTGCTGCTCCACTGGCACACTGTCCTGGCTTACTGGGTTATTTTAATCCATATAAAGAGTCATTGTTCATGTTAGTGTTTGCACCACCACATACAATGACAAGTCAAAAATGCCTGCTGTGAAAGAGGCTTGTCAGCTGTCTACAGTATATAGGTCAGTCTTAAGTACACCTTGCCTTAAGAGATTTTTGGTGTAGGGTTTAATGTGTTTTACTTATGACCCTGAGAAGAGCCGGACTCCAAAAACACACTGGATTAAACACCAGTGTCACTTTTTTCCATTGAGGACTATATCAATTAATTCATACTGAAAGGAGCTATACAAGAGACAACCCATTCAATTTTAGAGACTGACTTAATAAACTAGATATTTACATTTAAAAATTAGAACTACCTTTAATTAGTCTTTAATTAATCCACCAATCTCCCCAGGGTCTGTGTGAGAGGCGAGCTGCTGCTCTGACATCCTGCGTGAAGGAGAAGTTTTCCCTTAAACTGAGCGCTACGACGTGCAAGACGTTAGCCAGTTGGAGAAATGTCCTGAAAGCTACCCAGAGGCTGTTGGCATCAGCACAGCCCTGCATCCAACATACACTCCCACCATATGTTCAAAAACACACACACAAAAGCCCATACATGCCACACACACAAAAGCCCATACATGTGCCCCACACACACACACACACACACACACACACACACACACACACACACACACACACACACACACACACACACACACAATATACTTGAGTACCGTGAACTGGTGTTTTGTGCAGCTATTCATTTTTCTTTTCTTTTCAAATACTGCCTAGCCGCTAATTGTCAGAATATGTTATCATCTGCATTGAGCTATAAATACTTTGCTGATAAATGTGATACAAAGAATCCCTGTCCTGTAATCATTGTGTACTTTTTATTAGCAAAGCAGAACTTTTTTCAGCCTTGTGACAATGCATTTATTCAACCATCCTATTTTCTATTTCTGTCACGATTTCTCCCATCATTACCACATGCTTTATATCGCGTAAGAAGCAAATTACTTTTTAAACCCACAAAGGAGCACTAAATCATTCAGTTTATCTGAAAAATTGAAAGTCAACACAAGATAAGCTGTTTTCACTGAACAGTGATGAGTGTAAACTCCAGCAGTTTATAAAATATTTACTGATCTAGCCGTACCTTGAGCAACCACAACAACTAATTACTACTTCCATATAAACACTTTAAAATGCCTACACTGCAAAACAAATATAATTGTGAATTAGTTCTATTATTTCCCGAGTTCATTTTATTGCTTCTTAAAAATCAGCACTCTTACAGCACTTTGGAGCATTTCTGAATGCAAAACATTGAAATCATTTTTATATAAAGCAATTCTTTTTTCATGGATTTCACATTCAATGTGTATCCACTGTTTTATGCATGGTAGTTCAGTTTATTCTAAACAATGAGTACAACTCGGCCTTTGAAATAGTTTAATAAGGTTTATGTGGCCCTGGAAGAGCTTTCCAAAGACTCAAATATAATGCTAATGGTGGTGGTACCACATGGGTGCTGATGAGCACAAGAGGCCAAAAGGGTTCATCTTCCAGGTACAGAAAACCCTGATCCTCTGACGATCTTATGCATATTCTTAAACCCTGCACACCGGAGGCTGAGTCTTGGCTCATTTATGACCAGAGGAAGGGAATAACTCTGGATCCCACTGTTAGAACATTTTATGACCTTTAGATGAGGGCTTTACAAGTGTTCATACTCGGAAGTTGATTAAACATCAAATAAAACATCATATATACAGACTTTTATTTAGCAATGAAAGTCAATATGTCCCGTTGTCATCATGTGATAGACCTCAAAGTAGTAATTTAACAGTTTGGCCATAACAAAAATTGGCTACTAAGCCAGGCTCTCTTCCTGGATGGCTTGGACAGGACCCAATGAAAGAAGAAACTGAGATGCTTTATGGGAATGTATAGAGCGTTGTTCATATATTACAGAGTAAAAGTCAGAATATCTTATTGAGTTCTGACTATTCTTGTTGTATTCTGTACCTTGTGATTCGCACAACTTTATTGAAGTGATACATCAAAGAGGGCCCTGCAGGATCTGAATAATTCCTACTTTACTGCTGCCTGTGAGTGTGTTTGTACATTTGTGCATGTACTGCTACTCTGTGTGCATTCATACTGAGAAGGAAAGCTCAAAGCTCTTTTCTTAATTAAAGTTGTACTTGTGTGTGTGTGTATATATATATATATATATATTCCTGGCTCCTGTGTTGTGTAGGCTGCAGTGTGGAGATGAGGTTATGTATAGGTTCAGGTCACTGTGGCTTAACAGTAGGATGTTTCTCCAGCATGCAGCTGGATCGGGTGAAAGAGAAAAAGTGCCAGGAAAGTCAGATTCAGAAGGAGTAGTGGGATGCCTGAGGAGGCGGCTTATCAACTGCCAGGTCACTCTCTGTGTAAATGTGTGTGTGAGTGTGAGTTTGTGCGTGTGTTACCAGATGAAGTCGGTGCAGTGGCTGCAGAAGGTGGGCTGTTTGAAGAAGCGGGCCGTGAACTGGTGGTCTTTCACCTCCACAATCCTCTTGTGTTTGAGCGCTCCCTTCCTCTGGAACACAGGCACTCTTGGTGGAGGGGAGAGGGGTAAGGGCAGCGGGGGGGTCGCCGATGTAGGGGAGGCCAGCGCCAACGGGGAGAGGGATGGGGAAGGGGAGACCGGGGTCGACATGATGCCTGGAGGGTATGGTGGAAAAAAAGGAGAGAAGGAGGGAGAGGGGGGAGAATGCTTGATGAGTGTCAGTAAGGAAGGTTCAGAGTAGTACAGGCGAAAGACCTTGAACATCGGAGAGGCAGGAGTGAAGGAAGCAAGGACAGGGAGGAGGAGCGGGAGGAAAGTGAGATGGGTCATAGAGTTGTATTAATGGCACATGGGACAGAGCAAGCAGTGAAGGAGGGACGTGAAGGAGAGAAAGATCGAGAACCAACCGGAAGTACAAAATAAGACAGAGAGAGCTCAGGGAAAGCGGCAGGAGCGAGAGGGACGGAGGAAAAAAGAGGTGTAATGATGGAGGCATGGAGGTTAATTCACCAACGGAGACAGAACTCTCCTAAGAGACTCCGTGACGCTAAACGATTAGAGAGGCTCGCTGTGTGTCCCACATACCACCTGTCCATAACTACCTCTCCCTCTCGATGTACCCCCTATATCTACATCCCCCTGGCAGCTATGACTACCCACCCCACCCTCTATTCGTCATGTTAACTGTACCTCCTGTTGCCATGTCAACAACACCCCCACCACCTGCTCCAATATTAGAGCCTGAATCCCATCTCGACTTCCTGCATGGCCTTATTAGCAATTAGTCCCATTTCTGAAATAAAGTTCGGACTAGAATAAAATGTGAATGTCTATAGGGGATATGATACGCTGGGAAAAAGTGCACAACGGCAAATATTAGCTGGAGATACTGTGGTGCAAGAGTTGCATGCTACTAAATGATAAATGAAACACCAACAGTTTTAATGAATAAATAAAAAAGCCCATAGCAAAAAATACATCCATGCCATGATGAAAGGATGGTGTTTCAGCAGAGAAGTAGAAGCCAATCAATCAAAAGGGTGAAAGAGAAGAATGGTAAAAAAAATATGAAGTGCTCAAAAAAGTGCAAAATGACAAGAAGAAAAATATTTTCTGAAAATGTGCACATATGGTGAAGATAACAAAGACACAATACCTGGAGATTTGTGGTGGCTTTAGAGGAAAGGCAGCTTCCTTCTCTTCCTCTCTCCCTTTCTTCTCCTCACTTCAAAAGAAATGCTAAGGTATCCCACCTGTAGCTGGTCACCTCAAAAAAAGAGAAATACAGGAAAGAAAATACCCAGAAAGCAGTACGTTGGCTACAAGAAAGAAATCAACCAGGGAAAAAAAGAAAACAGAAAAGAAAATCCTGTTACAACAAAAAGCGAAAGCAACAAGCGTTTCAGGAGATTCGAGCTCTCTAGGAACCAAAGATAGAAGAGTGAAGTGATATATATCCGTTAACCCAGAGGCAGGGTGAGGAGGAGGACGAGATAGAGAGGTGGTATTCTCTTTCCAAGATTGATTCTGTTTAACTAAGAAGAGGACAAGAGATGGAGAGAGTAAGAAAAAGAGAGAGAGAGGAGAATTAGAGAGATAGAAAGAGAGAGAGGAGAAAGATTGAGGGGAACAGGCAGCGATTCATTTTGAAATCTGGGTTACTTCTCTCAGGAGAGGGTAGGGAGTTAGAGGAAGGAGGACGGATGACAGAAGCTGCCATTTTGCCACCACCAATACAGTATGGACTCGGGAGCGCCAACTGTCTCTCACTTCCTCTCGTGACAGACGGAAGGAAGGAAAAGAAGAGGAGAGAGAGAGATAGAGGGAGAGTATCCAGTCTGGCAGAAAAGAGCAGAAAGCTTCAGAGGTTGAGAGTCAGAGAAATCTCTAATTAAGCACAGCTAAAACGTGAATTAATTGGTTAAAAGTCATGGAGTTTGCAGCAGATCCAGATGACTGAAGGATCAACAGGCCTGTGAAATAAGCAACCCTGTTAATCTTTTCTGCAACAGTGCGTTTAACTGTGTGTTCACCGCATCTGAAGTTTGTTCTGATATCACAGCAAGTGGTGACATGATGACACTGATCCACTGTGCACTGAAACCAGGTCAGCTAAGCCTGATGGGAAGAGTAGTTTCCAAGAGAGAGGGTATGTTTGTCCATTGATGGTACTCACACAAACACAAACCTACACCTACAGACACACACTGGACGACAACATTTGTTGACATTTTGGGAGATACACTCACTATATTTATTATTTGCAGAGAATAATTCGATACTCATGTTGGTAGCTGAAATATGTAGCGATGGCCAGAAGTTGGTTAGCTTATCAATCGGCTATAGGCTGGCTTGATCTGAATTGGGTAAAAAATTTCTACCATCATCTCTAAAGCTCACAGATTTACATATGGTGTTATTTTTGTATAATGTTAAAAGTGTAAAAACAACAATTTGCTATTTTTCAGCTCAGTTTTATGCCACACTATGTATTGGCCAGGACCAGTTGCCAGGCAACCGTCAGAGACCTAGACTACCATAAAGTGTAAATAAGTGAGATTTAGTTTTGTTTGTAAGTAGATTTTTGTATTTCTTTTTTACCTCCTAGACAGAGCCAGAGTAGCTATTTGTAGGCCATGGCAATCTTACCAGCCAGCAGCTTCATGTTTACCATACAGACTTCAAAATGACATCATCTGTTCATCTAACGAATCGAAAATAAGCATTTCCCAAAATGTCAAACTATCCCTTTAACTGTCAAACTCAATGGCTTCCCTTGTGGACACGCTTATTGCCCCCAAATGGTAGCTGAGCTCCCGTAAAGGCATGTGGACAAATGTTTATCCCCACAATGTCAGTATTACAAGGAGGCGACACGCTCATAGCCACATAATTAATCACACTGCATGTGTGCACGTGATCTATGGACAATCTCGGGAGAAGAGAGCAGCAGGCGGGAGCAGGGATGCAGGCATGCGGAGGACGAAGGGGTGGATTGGAGTGGGACGCAGAGACTGAGAGAGGGAGCGAAGGGTTGAAGGTCTAATTAATGGAAATGTAGGTTATTAGTCTCCTGATGAGGACACTGGCAGAGAATTAATTAACAATTATAATTAGCAAGATTGTTAGAGAGCAAAATGGTGTCAGCCAGCAAGATAAGAATGAGCTAGCATAACAGAGTGTGTGTGTGTATTGGACACTGTCATTATTACTGTATGTTAAAAAAAAACAGCTGTGTGAACATGCCCTATCTGACAATGATATGTCATTTCAGCACAAGTGATGCGGAACAAGCAGCTGATTGGAAAGGATAAGGGGCTTTTACCATCACCAGACTTTTCTAGAACGAAAATCAATGTCATACATTTCGGACCAATAAGACTGCCATCACTCTTATCTTGGTTGAGACGTGTTTTTGTTCTGTTGTCACAAATAAATGAGGTAGATCTCCTCACATTGAGAAAGAGAAAGAGAGAGGGGGGGTTCCTAGAAATAAGAGTTTGTTGACCTCGCATTCCTTAGTAATCAGTGCATTGATAAACAAAGCACATAAACAGCACACAATGCTTCCCTCCCTTGCATTGTGATGAGTAAGCACTTGTGGCTCTAAAGTGTCTGTATCAGTGTGCATTTGCCATAAAAGCGAGCTAGTGTGCAGAGAGCCAATGATACATTAAGGCTGTAAACTATGAAGATGTACACACACAGCAGAATGAAAACCACACAGATGCAGCCTGCAAGATTAACAGCAGAACTAAAACCCTATAAAACAGAGAACGAAGCTGAGATAAAATGAAATATATGGATGACAACAGGGGGAAAAAAGGAAAACAAGGATGAATCAATGAACATGGCACCACTTTAAAACTACAATCTGTCTCTTTACAATAATCACTATTAACAGACAGTATACTGGAAGCAGTTCATTTCTGATCAGGAGCACCTTTCATATACCCCAGCCCCCGCTCTTTTCTCTCTCAGTCTACAGATGGCTATTTTGTTATTTCTGACCATGGCTTAATGAAACAGAAGATTCTCCTCCGATGGAATCTTTTTGGGGAGCAATCAGCACTCCACCGATTACATGCATCCATTATCACCTAACGAGTGCTCACTCGCATCAAACAGCGGCTTCAACCTGGCTTGCAGGCTTTCTCCTCCAATGAAATTAAGGTAATTTGACTTGCCTAACTGTTGTTTGTGGAATCAGGGGAGAAGTGGTAATCATATCTGCCTGTTAAATTTATCTCTTCAAAACCAATTGGCTCAGTTAGCTTGCACTGGTTTTCTATTGCTGTGTGCTTATATTTGCCTCTTTAAAGAAGAGTGATCTGCTGTATTTTTGGAAGAGCGCAACAACCCTACACACCAGTCAGATGAGACACTTGGCAAGCGACTAGGGCTTATCAACATGGCCTACACACTCTCAGAACTGAAGCAAACAAGCCTGCTCTCCATATTTATTTTACTGCTGACCTTCCTCTCATTGCAAACAAATACTGCTAAAATGGAAAACCATACGGACAAGTGAGGGACAGTCTTGTGCACTTAATCAAATCAATCAGATAAAATAATGGATTTTGGCTAGGGATGGCTCAGGAGGGACATCCACTCATCTAGGAGCATCTAAAGCCTGAGAATCATTTCATGCACTTCAGTTTAGTGTCAGGCATTACGTTAATGCCCTATGAGTCAATAACCTATGGACACTTTCCCCGTTTTCTTTAAGTACCACCACTTGTGTTGACTGTTTTCAGCTGAATGACTATCAATTGTTATCACTAATATTGTAATGGTTTAGACAGGGCAAACTGCACCACCTGCACCTCGAGAAATTAAGTGTGAGGTATCACTATCTTCTTTAATGTTGCTTCAATATAGTGCTTCCTCTCATCATTGCTCCAGACTTTGTTTGGTTATAAATTGTACATGTTGTGGAGGAAAATGTCTGCTGTTTGGTGTATCCCCTGGCATATTTTGTTATTAATATGATCCAGTTTTGGCCTTTTTACCAGGAAACTTTTTTTTGTGGTCCTTTTTTGACAAACTGGAGTGTACACCATAGCAACATATTATCACATGAGCAAATAATTGTCTAATTACGCATCAAGCGCTCGACTAAATTAAGCCCATTATCATTCATTTGATTCGTGTTTCTGGACCTCCTGATTCGTTTTAGTACAATATCTGTTTCTGTCTCCACTAACTCCTGAGGGAAATATCTCTTTAACAGCTAAATGCTCCAACAGTTCACCTGCTAGTTGCCAACTGTGTCTGTCTGTGGTTTAGTGCTGAGCAGGTACTGAACAATTAGTCTTTTCACAGAAAACAGCTGCCAGACGCTACATTTGTAGAGCTTTGCAGGCCGTAAAAAAACAAATAGCTGAAGGACACTTAAACGCTCAATAGAGCTGAGGGGATCTCAGGGTTGGCTGAAGATTCTCATTGGGTTCAGGTGATCAACTTATTATATAAAACGTATTGATCAACGCCGCTTGATTACCGTAGTTATCAATATTTCATGATTTTATATATTTGACCCAAAATAAAACCCTCGCTTGGCAGATCCCATGTCTATCGAGGGCTAAGCCTTGAGTATGATTAGTTCAGGACCAGGCCAAGACAATAGATCATCAACTAACATGAACAAAACGGTGATGTGTGCTAAAATGTGTTACCATTCACTGTATGTTCAAAAATACTGACAAGAACTCAAAGCCTCAGCTGTAGGATGCAAAACCTTTGTTACTGCTGCAGGCAGGAAGACAGGGCTGTGAACTGAAGGTACTCAGGGGGAAGAACGAAAGCAAGAGGGCCGGAGATTCAGGGTAAAAGGGGCATATAGATAATGAGGCGAGGGGAGAACAAGGTACAGTCTGAGGATATATTAAACTTCATCCCAGTTATCCAGGATGAATTCCCTTCGGGTCAGTGCCATTACACATTCCTGTATACGCCCACACACGCACACAGACACACACTGGCAAACAAGGATGTGTTATAAATAAATGGTGTCCTAGATGTGGTGGTAATGTTTGTCCAAACATACTGGCCACAGCACACAGTAAACTTGTGTCCTTTTGATGTTACCTCTTCATCTCAATGACACAAAGCTTCAACATGACATACAAATAAAGTAGAACAAATTGTTACCTACATTGCTAAACTGATTTGTCCAATAACTGTTCAGTTAACTCAGAAAGTGTATTAGCAATAGACAATAAATTATTTATTTAAACTTTTTAAGCAACATTTCCAAACTTTCTCTGGCTCCAGGTTTTGTAATGTGCTTGTGCTTTCCTTTGGACTGTTGGTTAGGCACCTTGGGTTTTAGGGAATTGTTATTGGGATGTTTTCAATATTTTGTCATGTTATTGAAACAAAACGAATCAATAAAATATTCATATTGATGATGACAATAATTCTAAGATACATCCCTAGTCGACATAATTTTTTGATAATTAACTAAAATATTTGATGTATCTCTTTGCTGGGGCGCGATGAACCACATGAGCATTGTGTACAATGAGTACAACAACAGGCAACACAAGCTGCTTCAGTCTGTATAATAAATTGAGTTTAAACATCTGAAGAGATCCTGGGCAACCAAAGTAAGGATATGAATTTGCATTAATTGGGTATTTGCATTATTGTGTAAACATACTGTTCATTACAACTACTCAAACAGCCACATATTGTACAGCTGCTTCTGCAGGGAATAATAAAAAGCATGCCAACATGCTAGCAGACACACATGCAACAGAAACAAAAGACATGTTTGTGCACATGATCTCTCACACATGAACACACAGTGAGGTAGCTGTAGGTCAGTTAGCTCATTTGTCCCTCGTCGTGGTCCAGTGTGGCGCGTGTGAAGCAAGAGATTGGCTTTGTAGCTGAGGGAAAAAGCACGAGATGAAAGGGTGCTTCTTGGGTGTTTTTTCTTTAACTTCAGAGATCAAGCCGATGGGTTGTAGAACCCTGCGGCGCTGCACACATGATGAAAGGGAAACAGCTCTCCCCTTCCACATGTACTGCACGTGTGAGAGCAGTGTGTGCAGATGTAAATTAATATAGTTTTTTAACTACTCAGCATATTTCTTAAACATAAGAATTAAATGTAAGGAAAACAGCACAGTCAGGAAAAGAGAACCGAAAGGAACAATAGAGAAATTATCAATAAAAATGCGCTAGAGAGTGACATCCACAGGGACAACAGAATGATTTTAAGGAAGGGATAACCAGAGATAGAGTAGAGCCGAGAATAAATGAAATGACAGAGTCAGTCAGGGGAAATAGAATTGAAAGAAAATCAAAACAGAGAGACGAAGGGGAACCTGTTATTGGCAGACTACTGAGAGAGATGGAGAGAGGTGTGCAGGAGCATAAGGGCCACTGCACTGCATAGCAAGAGACAGTGCTAGTGTCGCTAGAGAGAGACAGAATGAGATAGAGAGAGACAAAGGCATAAAGAGAGTGAAAGAAAGTGTTAAGCCCTGCACCACAGACATGCGTTACAAATCCCCAGGGACCCGGTGGCAGATCAGTACAGGATCAATCTGCTGCACCTCAGCAGGGACGCAGCACACTCCGTACATTCCCACACACACCACTCGTGTGTGTGTGTTAGTGTGTTACTGTACTGTGTGTGTGTGTGTGTGTGTGTGTGTGTGTGTGTGTGTGTGTGTGTGTGTGTGTGTGTGTGTGTGTGTGTGTGTGTGTGTGTGTGTGTGTGTGACCATGAAGAAGTGATTTCAAGACTGGGAGGTGCTGTAGCAGGAGGAGAAGAAAGATGGAGGGGAAAACAATGGAGCAGGTGGGGAGTTGAACAGAGATAGATAGCTGTGTTGGGTGCAGATATTAATCAACTGACCTGACCAATCCAGATCATGCTTTTTTTTACAACTTCAATATAAAACGCATAATTGAGTAGCATTCACTAAATATAATGTACATATAATCAAATGAAAGTATTTTCCTGTATTCTATAATTCATAAAAAAGCTCTAAAGCAAATACATCACTGCTGGCATCTAACCGTTCCCAACACTAAGATAAATGATCGTATGATTGATAGGAACTCCCACGTGGGAGATCAAAGATCAGTTTATCTCTTCCACTATCCCATCACAGCCATTAGAGAGAAAGCATAACACTGACCTCAGATCAGTGTTTGGGGACCTTGATCCAACTGCCTGTAACTCAATCTTATTAGAGCGTTAAGTCATTACTGCATGTACACACAGAGGCCTCACAATGCAATTAGCCATTAGCCCATCACGCTGACAAAGCATGGCTAATTAGCAGATCGCAGGCGCATCGGTAGCAGAGCAAAACATATTTAATATCCCCATCAACACTCTTGAAGAATATTATATGTCATGTACTGTTTAGATGTTTTGTCATGCTTGGTTGAGGAGCATTTTTTAAAGTACCTAGTCGTATTTTTGAAGATATGTATAACTAGCTTTGAAACAGATTAAAGATTTTCCACAAAGGACGATGAAAGTTAGATTTTGTTTGTTTGTTTTTGACATCCAATTGGATCTATTCCTTAAGACACCATAAGAAAAAACAATAACCTAAAAGGCTATTATGAAAACATTATTCAACACGGGTCAATGGATGAATTCCAGAAAAGCTGCATCAGGGTCAGGACTGTTTGAAATGCTGTTCTGATCAGCAGAAACACATCTTTTTGTTGTGGTTCTACAGAGCTGCTCAGACGGCTCGGACTCGGCCGCTGTTAGTTGAGGTTGAGAGTTGATGCTGAGTTTTAGGTGTGTTGCTCTCTTTGAGGGGGAAAGCAGTGGATTATGTTAGGTCAGCTCTGGCCAGATCAAAGCAAAAGTCTGACAAGAACCGAGAAACCTCTGAGAAATATATGCAAGCAAGCATGCACATACACACACAGAATACAGCGCACACACAATTTGGCAGAGGACTGCCGGTCAGAATGCCAAAGAAACTACTCTTTGTAGCTCTCCATAAATTTACTTTGAAGGAGTTCTGACTGGGTAATAGCTTGTATGGAGAATACTATCACAAGAGAAAAACACACACGGCACAAATTCAATCTCAAAGCCCCTTATTTATAATCGCATTTGTGACAAAAGAAATGGAAGGAAACACAGCACCACTGGCATTAATTAAAGAGAATCATATTTTATGAAGCAATTCTCAGGAAGTAAGTGCAGCACTGACCCTCCAGCCCCACCCCAGACAGACAATGTCAAATAAACTAACACATTTAAATTAGGGCATTAGACCAGACCAGTCTGGGCTAGGAGCAACATCACCCTGCTAGCAACCCGCCTTAGCAACCCGTAAGTAGGCCTATAGTGTTGGCGAGGTTACTAGAGCAGAACTGGGCCTTGCACAATGCTGAAAACACACACACACTGGTTTCTGTGGGTATATGTGCCTTGTCACTGCGGAAGGATAAGCTTTTCATGGTGCAACATGCAAACCCTAGACCTGGTGAGTGCAACGTGTGGCACTCCTGTGTTTCCTTGATATAATTCATGGCCGAATCAGCCAATGAAGACCCTGTTTGAATTCTGGAGCACCACACGTATTGCCTCCCAGGTAACGGGCCAAAAGAGAGGGGATGAGCTTGAGGCTGCACCAGGATCTCTTACAAACTCAGGCACTAGTCTCGCCTGGAGCACACTGCACTAGGCTGGACTGGACTGTTCAATACACACAATTTGACCAGACAGTAAATCTGATGAATCAAAGCAGATTAGGGGAACAAGGTAAATCAAAAGAGGGGCAAGTCAGCAAAATAAAAAGAGATTGAACCTGACTGCTCTAAACAGGAATTGATGGATCAGAACAGGCAGGATGGTGCAAAGCAGAGTGCAGGACTATAAGGCAAACTCAATAGACGAAAAGCTTGAAACCAGCATAACACAGAATCTACTCAACTCATTCCGATAACCAAATCTGTGAACCATATCTTCCACAAAAGACTCAATTTTTAAGAAATTAGAGAAGTTACAGTTTGTGTGTGGCGTGCTTTGTGTGTGAAACCACACATGTTCCTGTGTGGGATGATCGGACTACTTGAGGCAATGCTGCAGCTTAGTGAGGGCTAGAGGAAGATGAGGATCATTGGCTGAGTGATGTGCGCATTGTGTGTTAAATATGCATGCACAGCAAAGTGTGTGTTAGTGTTTTTCAGAAAAATCAGGAGAAGAAAAATAGAGGGAGAGGAAAGGAGAGTGCTACAGAATCATGCTGCAGTGGGCTTTTACAAAGGATTGATGCACATGCTATACACATACAGTAAATGGCATGTACCCTTTCAACATTAAAAAAGGAACATTAAGTACGAGAAAAACACACGTAAAGACACAAGTCTGTCCTGACTGGTTTGAGGCTATCAGTGATATGAAGCTTTTGGAATTACATGCAGGGCAGCACAAGCTGATGATTTAAGGATTAGGGTGATCAACATGATATCAAGACTTTATCATAGACACTTCAAGCCAAACCAGTCCAGTCTAGATCAGCATAGACATTATACTCTTCACAACCATGCTGCCCCTCAGCACTCTTACAAAGGGAGTGTTTGAATATTTCACCTTACACCGATTAAGCTCAGGACTGAGCAGAGGGGAGCATAGCAGATCTTTGACCAGTGCTTTGGGGAAAGTGAAGGACATTATGCTATATTACCCAGCAGGCACCAGGTGGTGGTGGTGCAGAGGACACCATGGCAACACCATGAAAATGCCATGGCAACACCATAGTAACTGTGGCCTCATTTGCTCGCTGGTGGTGTGGTACAGCCCAGACTTGCTACAGTGGCATGGTCGTCAGATACACACTTCAGTCACATCAGTAATAGTAACATCGTTCATTAATTATTTCATCAATCAATTAATTGATCATCATCATCATCAACAATCAGTCAAAAGGAGCAAGAACACAGTATCTACTGGTCTCTGTTTTTTGCTAAGTGAGAGACGGACAGAGGAATGAGCTGATTTTTTTTAAAAAGTGACGAAAGAAAAAAAGCGAAAGGTCGATGGTCGGGTTAATTAACAAAGAGATGTGATCACCATATGATAAAACTTTAAAAAGAGAGGTGAAAGATGTTGAGAGCTTGTTAATGAAAACCAGGAGGATGAACTGCAGAGGAAAGCAGCAGAAAGCAAGAGACAGGAAACTGTGTGAGAGAAACATACTTATGTGTAAAAGCAGCGAGTGTCAAAATGTGATGTTAGGTAGTACGAGAGGAGTGACAGACTGATAGCTATAGTAGATACAGATGAATAGAGAGTTTAGACTTTTACTTGTCTTTTTTGTCACAGGCACTAATGTCTTCACAGTCATATAGGAGGAATCGAAATTCAAAAATGATTTCAGTGTCTAGAATCGCTACAAAGCTAAAACATTTAAAACTATTTCATCTAACACTTCCTCCAAATATACCAAACTTAACTAATATATATATATACCTGTATGTATATATATGTATATATTTATTTGTACATATATATTTCTTTATAGATAAATGATAGAATTCAAATGATAATTTCATACAATAAAATATCTCAGTTAAATCACAGTATAACATGGTACATTCTCAAAAACATAGTATATTTTAATATATTCTTTTTTCTCAGCATAAAATAAATAAATAAAACAAAAATAAATAAGCCAGAGGGTTTTTAAGAGTCACTTCTGTTCATGCAGTCACAGACTTAAGTATTAGCGCCTCAATAGAAATAAAAAATGCTCAATGACATACCAGGTTAAAGCCCTGTTGATTGATTGAAAATGACTGCTCTACTACACAGAAAGCAGTCGAACAGTTGCCGTGGTTTCCACAGTTGGTGGTGCAGAGTGAGCGAAAGTACTACCTCACTGAAAGGTGGCTGCCCTGGGTCCTAAGCATTTGCTACAATTGAACTACACAACCCTCCCACCACAAATCTTTGAGATTTCATTCAGCTAAACATGCAGTGATTTTGGGGCTGTCCAAAGAATGGGAAATGGCAAAAGCATTTCTCTAAAAAACAAAGACAGATTGTTGTTAAAAATTGCCCCACACAGACCTAGATAAAAAGCAATCCATGTGCAGATAAAAGGTACAGTCTTCCCTCATCTTAGGGCAAAGGAGTAGTTAAAAGGGGAATTGAGAAGGTCAACTAACCCTTCGATCTGTGACGACATGCACAAACACAACGCACAGTCCCTCTCATAGCAGGTCAACACCCCCATCCCCGCCCCCCCCCTCCATCTAGCCATTATCAACAGCATCCAAAAGCTACAAAGTCTAAAAGTAGGTGTTCTTTTGCTACATCATGTCAAAGCTACATTCAACTACAATAGAAGAAGAGCTGGGCTGTGGCTGGTCTTAGTGTGAGAAATGAGGTGGATATGTTGACCTTATGAAAATGGGGTTTATGCATTGCAATGTTGGCAACATTGGCACAGTTTACACAGTAGATGGCTTTTGGCACAGCTCACAGAAGGTACAATGCTACAGTTCACTACTTTCCCTCGAACACATAGCATTAGGTATTCATATTGGTCAGCCAGAGCCAGGTGCTGTGGACTTTAACTAATTTATTACAATCACATACGAGCAAATTAGATTACACTGATTGTACCTATACGAGGATCAGTGAAGATGTGGAACATCTGACTCTGGCTGAAACAAATGATCTAGAGGAAAAACAATTACAATGTCTCAGATGCAAACAGATGTGCCATTGCATCGCTGTCACATTGAAGGTGGGAATATTGCTCAAAGTCAAACAGTCATCTGATAATCTTGATAACAGGAGTTAATACTGATTGCATTCAGTGAAATCTCAGCTCTTGTATATGCACCTCAAATTGGATCTCAAAACGTTCACAGTATATCGTCCAGTCTTCCTGTATTTTCCGAAAGGAAATAGTCAAAATACAGGATAATTTCCCCAGCACAAGTATCTGTGGTTCTATGTTATTTAAACCTTGGTAACGGTGACTTTTATTGTCCATAATAGCAATATGAATTAACATCAAGGTAATAGTTTTATACATATCAGCAAAATATATTTCCGTTAGATTGTGCAGTTACAACTATGGCACGCATGTCTGAAAAATACAATGAAACTTGTGCTTCATATAATCCATCATCTACAAACTCTGCAATATAAAAGTGGAATACAATAACATCCTAAGGGAGCTGCACTTGGTTTTAATTCCCCTTACTTCATCTTGATAAATCTTAACTGGCCACTTTCATAAAAATAATAAAGTTCATAGCTGCACACCCCTTGCTCTGTAACATGTAGCTACAATTATTAAAATGACTACAAGCCTCCTGCACAATTGTCTTCAAAGCTAATTTGAATATTATGCAGCCATCTAGTGCCAATTACAGATATTGCACCAATCATCCACTTGCTCCACTTACATGATGGTGAAGTATGCATTGTTCACGTGTGGAAAGAAAAGATGGGTCTATATCTATGAAAACATATTTCTTGGAAATCAATCTTGCTAAAAAGCTGTTGAGTGGAAATTTGGCACTGCTTTCAAATTATTCCCACTTCCAACACTAGCCACATCCAGCCTCCTCTTTATTAAAACACTAACACAGTGAGAGAAATATATTCATATATTAAAAAATAGGGCAAGGGGAGAAAAGTCTGAGTAAGAAAGAAAAGAAAAGACAGACGTAAAAAAAAATCTGCTACATGTCTTTTTTGTTCTTATTGTTATTTCTCTTTTAAAGTTCAGTTTGTTGTTCAAATACTCAACTGTGTTGGAGCAGCTCTGGTTGGACCAGAGGAGAAATGACAAGCTCCCGCAGGCAGGAGGAGAAGGGATTCAATCTTATTAAAAGTATTTTTAGTAAAACATGACATCAAGTAGATGGTCCTGGGGTGGAGCTAGATGGGTCTGATGGTGTCAAAGGAGGTCAAAGGGCAAATAAATAGCACTTTCCTCACTGTGAAAGGTGTTCAGGCAGAGTGCATGAGAGAGTTGACTGCATTGCTTTTTATATCAACTGATTTACAAAAAGGAAGAAGAGGGGGCAGTCTCTCCAAGAAGTAATCCACCAATCCAGTTCAAAAGCCAACAGCCAATGAGGACAAGGAGCCAGAGTCGTTGACCAAGCACTGGCATCTTTTGGGAGAGTGTGGGTCTCTTCACGTCCCATAGAGGAGTGTTCTCAAAGCCAGAGGGAGGGAGACGTTTTGAGCATAAATCTTTGTGTGTACGTGTGTGTGTGTGCTCGTGCATGTGTGTGTACAAATATGACATCATTACTCACAAGTCGGACACTACTCTTATCCATAGTTGTGACTCTGGGAGGGGAGGAGAACCGAAGATGACATCACAAAGCTCAATTCTGAGCGGAGGAGAAGTTCGGGAGCTGCCGTCCCCGCAAACGCAGTCTCGCCTTCACTCTCGTCGTCATCCAAGCGGATGTAGCTCACCCTGGTGTGGCGTCTCACTGTCGCCCTCACGAGAACGCGAACGATGGAGCGGGTGGCGGTTGCGTTGCTCTCACACAGAGTAGTGCTCGCAGTAGAACTACTGTCCATGTTAGTTCCCGCAGTGATGGTCACCAATTGATTACCAATGGTCACCAAGGCAGCCATATCTCTGCTGTTGTCCCTGGTTTCAGCTGCCATGGCACCACGGTTCTCAATCGTAGTGGTGCTCGCTCCCACGTCTCCCTCTCTCCTGTCCCCCTGTCATACCTCGCTCTCCAGGCTGGAGAAGTGGGCCGACCCTCGGCGAGAGCAAAGGCTCTTGGCTTTGAGCGGCAGGTGTGGGGAGTAGAACCTCCGTGGCTGTGGCACCGAGCGAAGTCTCTGATACTGGAGCTTGGCACTGGCCGAAGCCTGAGCCTGGCCCACCATCCCGACCCCTGCTGGGGGTGGGACGGAGGATGAAGAGGGTGGAGGCGGGATGGGGACCGGGAGAGAAGTGGGAGACATGGACGGCTGCTGGGGTGGCGAGGGTGAGGGCTGAGGGGGATGGTCCATGGGCTGTGTGCTGAGGCTGAGGTTAGATTGGCTGCCTGATTTGGCCTGACTGGAATCTGGTTTTGGGGGGAGAGGCTTGGGGCGAGAACCCCCGCTGAAGCTGTGGCAATGGGGGAGAAGCTCTTCCTGGCTGTGTGAAAGCGCTGTGGCTCCTCTCTTGGAGTGGGAGGCGTGCGAGTGGCTGTGGGGATGGGGGTAAGGATGGGGCTGTGGGTAAAGGCTGCAGGAACACATGGTGGCTCGTCCTGCTTCTCCCCCTCTGTCTCGAGATCGCCCCTTGCTCTTCCCTCCTCTACTCTTCCACTTTTTCTCTCCCTTCACAGGGATCTTGTCCATGGACCAGTACCTCCTCGGTGGAGGGAAGGCAGCAGGGGGGGGTGGCCACTGGGAGCTGAGTCCTCCACTCCCTCCCCCTGAGCCCCAACCTACTCCTGGCCCTGAACCCAAGAAATCAGCACCAATCCACCCTTCTGCCCGAGTTCCTAGTAACGAATCATCCCGACTGTTTATACTCCCCCCTTTCTCTCTGGAGGGGTAAGTGCCAAAAAACCAGCCTCCCCCGCCTATGCCCCCTATTCCAGCGCTGCCTCCCCCTGCACCTCCTTCCCAGTATCTTTCAAAGCGGCCAAACTCCCCTGACGAGCCCTCATCTGAATAACTGTCCTCTGCCCGGGCCCTGTCCCTCTCTGACTCAGACACTGCCCCCCTACCTACTCTCCTTCCCCTCTCCCTCTGTCTCTCCCTCTCCTCCTCTTCCTCATCATCCTCATCATCATCCTCATCATCCTCCTCATCCTCAGAGTCCCACTCAGGGAAGGACGGCCCTTCTCTCGTCTGTGCCTTCTCTTTTTCATAATGCATTAACAAAGGACGCCGCTCTCCTAACCTCCCGCTGTCATCTCTCTCCACCCCTCCACTTTTTCTCCTCTTGGAGGAGGGCAACAGTGGGTGGAGGGAGGTTGGAGGAGTGTTAGAATCATCTCCTCTTCCATTCACCCAAAACTTTACGGATGCAGGCAGTTTGTTTAGGTTCGGGTAGCGCTTACTGGGAATACGAGGTCTGGAATGAGAGTGTGAGGATTTGGGACGCCTCTCCCTGCTCCTGTTACTGTCCTCCTGTTCATTGCCCTCATCTCCTCCCTCCCTCCTCCCTCTCTCTACCCGGTCTCCTTCCCAAGAATCCCGTCCCTTCTCCCCAAATGTGCTCCGATACTGAGCAGAGAACGAGTAGTCTTGTATTCCCCCTTCCATCTCTCCTTCTGCCTCCCCTTCCCTCTCTGCCTCTCCATCTCCCTCCTCTGGCTCGGAGCGTCTCCCCCCAATTGATTTCTTCCTTTTCTTTGTCTTTAGCTCCTTCTTCTTCTTCTTTTTAACTTTTCGCCGCTTCCTTTCTCTCTCTCGCTCCCTTTCCCTCTCTTCCCTCTTTTTCCTCTTTTTGTTCTTTTTCTTCTTCTTCTTCTCTTTCTCCTTCTCTTTCCTCCTCTTCTTCTCCCTTTTTAGCCTTTCAGCATCTCCACCTGCTCCACCCCTTTCTCTCTCACTCCAGCTTGCCCACCACTCTTGGAGCTGAGACAGTTGGCTTCCCCCCCGCTCCCTCTCTCGTTCCCGTTCTCTGTCACCCCAGGATGTGCGGGGTTTCCTGGGGGGAATGGGCGGTGGCAGGCGCCCTTGGCTGAAGGAACGAGGCCGGATGATTGAGCGTTCCCTCTCCCTCCCCCTGCCAAGGAGGAGGCTCGACTCTTCGGTCAGCTCTTCATCGTCATCGTCATCCTCTCCATCTATTCCTCCAGTCCTGTCCCGTGTGCTCCTGGAGGAGCTGTAAGAGTAGGTGGGAGAGGTCGAGCGGGAAGATGAAGCAGATGAGGACGTGGATGTGGACGAGGTGGTCGACGAAGACGAGGAGGACGTATAGTGCAAAGATGCAGAGGGCGAAGGAGGGGTGTAAGAGGGGCTGAGGGGTACTGGCACAGGAAGTGAGAGCGGGGGAGAGAGGGGGCGTGCCCTCCTCCCTCCTCCCTCTCTCACTCCATCTCGTGCTCCTCCCCTCCGCCCCAGTGGCAAAATGTTTTCATACAGAGGCCCTCCAGGCTCTTTGGGTTTCTTGGGCCTGCGCTTCCTCCAGAAGGATGAGGGGAGAGGGGGAGAGGGGTGTGGCAGCGGGGGTGTAGGGGGCAGAGGGGCCTGACTCTTAGAAGGCAATCTGGGAGTGCCCAGAGGTTTAACGGCCCCCTTCCCCTGACCTCCGCTGCCACCTCCCACCACCTTCTTCCCCACCCCATGATCTACGCCCTTCTCTGAATAGAAGGCCACACTGGCTGGAGGGGGCTGGGGGTGGCCCCTGGGCATAGTCTTGGGGGTCTGGGAACCTGCCTGCTGCTCCATGCAGGGCCCCAGTCCCTCAGGGTCAATGGGACCATAGTATCTCTTATAGCCATCAAGTCCCCCACCCCCTCCAGCAGCTGAAGCCCAGTTTGGTGGGACTTTCTGTGCAAAGGGTCCCATGTCAGTGATTGCCCCCCTTACAGCCAATGGGTTTGTGGCTGCAGCGGTTTTTGGCAGCCTCCAGCGATCCACCACGGCCAGTCTGCGGTCTGACCGGGGCAGGAAGGTGGAACAAGGGAGGGGTGCACCAGCTATGGGGGCATTTGAGGGACCCAGTGCAGTCCCAGAATGCACCACGGTGGGAGGAGAGCCCGGTAGAGGTGTCTTGTAGACGGGCTGTGGTTGCTGCTGTTGCGGTGGTTGCTGCTGTTGCGCCATGGCAATGACTGGGTTGGTCTTAGACGTTGAGACAACATGCGGCTTGGACGGAACTGTAACCATGGCAGTGTGGTGATGAGTTGGCAAAGTTTTACTTCCACCTGGCGTTGTTTCATCTTCAAAACTACAGCAGCTATACATGCCCTGAGAAAAAAGGGAGCACAAAACAAGAACACAGAGTTCAAATGCAGTGTAGCATGGAATACAATTTAATAAACAATATTTCCTGAAATGGAAATGTATACAAACTAAAAAAAAAATCGAGATAATGTTGCAGGAATATATTGGCAAAATATGTAACAACATACATTCTTACAGATGCCCCACAAGTACAAAATACATTCTATTACTGAATGTACAAGCGAGATATAGGGACAGAGAAAGTGGATGAGATGAAAATTATAAAACAGAAGTCCAAATAAGTTCCAGTTATCAAAAGAAATGCAAGATTGCTATTTTTCAGAAAAACATCCATTCCTATAGTGCAGCTGTGCATTGTTTGCCTAATTAAATTGCATGCATAAATGCATAAATTACAACCACGATAGTGAAAAATAAGACATTATTATCTGTGTAGCTACAATAATCACATGCATATGGTGTGGGCTGTTTCTGTCAAGGTCACTGTCAAAGGAACAGGATACCCAGGATGTGAGCAGAATTGAATTTCAATTAATCTCCCGAATTGACTGAGTGGAATTGAATTGACCCTCGACCTCACACTTTCTCACACTCAGACTGAGTCAGAGATAAGGGCACATGTGTGTGCATCTGGTTACATGCACAGCTTTGGTATCAATCGTGTTGTCCTGATAAGAGTAGTTTAAGTGCTCTATAATTTTAAAACACCACATCGATGCCACTAAAAAGGGTTTTAATGGAGTTAAAACATAAGCAGTTGAAATGTGGATATACAAATGTCAGACGCTTAAACTCTGAATGCCTGCAGAACACTAAGACATTGTGTGCGCTGAACACACACACGCACGTGCACACTGACAGACAAAAGCACTTACTCTGCTGATTGCCAGGAGAAAGTCCAATTTGCCAGAACTGGTGGCCATGCAGTGGCGCAGCTTCCAGTAGACCAAGTGTTCCCAGGCAAACACCAGCAGACTGAGGCCCATGGCCACCAGCAGCATGTAGAAAACACCAGCCATGTTGTCAATATCCAGTTTACTGCTCATCACCTCAATTTTGTCATTATGGCAGATCCCAGACAGCCAAAGGCGCTCCAGCATTTCAATCTCATCTGGAAGGGGGGAGGACGAGAGAGAGAAGCAGGAAGCGGGAAATTAATAAGGTTACAAGGTGGTACAATTAAAGGAGGATAACATACAGAGAAAGAAGAGGAGGAAGAAATGCACAATGTTAATACAAAAAAGAAAATAATGGAAAGTAAGAAAGGAAAATACAAGAGGTAAAGGGGTTAAGAAGTAAGAGACGGGATCATGTTGGTAGGATTTAGGGGTTATTTCAAGGTTGTAGAGACAGAAAGGAAGGACAGACAGACAATAAATATAAGAGGCAATGGGAAGAGACAAGGGGCACACAGGGAGAAAGAAAAGGCTAATAAGCACTAAAGTACAAGTCTACAGTATTGCTTGCCATTTGCCCATTATCCAAGGTGACTTCTCAAGGTCATAGGTCAGTATACAAAAAGCAGCACTGTGTCCAAAGTAACAAAGAGGTTGGCGCCCGAGACAGAAAGAGAGAGTCCAAAACAATGAAGCAACACTGAGAAGTAAAATGGCACCGACAACCTAATCTCAACATTGTAACCCAGAGTAAATGAGGAGAGGAGGAGAAGAGGGAGACCAGGAGCCACAGTGAGGTGGTGGGATAGGTTGAACAAACATGGAAGAGAGGGAGAGAGGTAATGAGAGAGTTGAGAAGAATATTTTACAGAGAGAGAGAGGAAGCGGCGTTCTTTCTCTGTCCACGAGCGCATCAGGGGAAATGAGACAGACAGAGGCACGGGGCGAGTTGGAGGGAGCTGCAACAAGGGAAGCAGAGATGGAGGATGAGAGGCTGAGATTGTGTTATTATGACAAACTGCAAGAACACTCTTCAGCTTGAACAGGATGAGAGGAGAAAGAAAGAGGAGCAATTGTGAAGAGAGAGATGATGGGAAGGGACAGAGGCAGAGGGAGAAGATCATAATCATTTAATTGTGCTGGAGGGATGGTCAGAATCTCCATCAAGGTGGTAAGCTCTGGAGGATTCAAGATTCCCATCTGTTAACCTACCAGGAACCAGGAAAGACCGCTCTACCCACCTCTTCATTTATGATCTCACTGGCCTAACGAATCTCAGCTGCCCTGCTAAACCTGTGATTGGCTGCAGGGGTTGCTGGTGTAACCATAGTGATGGACAGCTGGAGGATGTAGTGCATGATTCATGATGGAATTAAAGAGGTGTATTCTCCAACAGGACTCATAATGAGAGCTTGCTGCCACATTAATAGCAATGTTAGGATGAGCAGCCCTGCAATAACCGGGTGTGAAGGTTGCATTTAACTGCATGTTACTGCTCTATCCCTAAGTCAAAGTGCTAGAGTGGGGTTTAAAAGTCACACACCCACTTGCAACACTACACCGCTCTGCGAAAACTTGAGCTTTTCATTTGAGCCATCATTAACCAAGCTTGCGTACCTTAGATGAAGCCGAATCAGTCATCTGTGTGATCTGGCTAATGTGTCTCCTGTAGAACATCATTAGCCAATCAGCCGTGGCCTACAGCTACAGCAACAGATGGACACTGCGCTACTTTAGCCCACTGGCAGACTCAGGTAACAACTCCCTTCCTCTGATTTATTCATACAAACATACAGTCCAAGACACAAAATGCAGTCTTTAACTCCGGAGCGGAGCTCAATTGAAGAGGATTTATCGGTGTCATTGACCTTCAGTAACAGCTGTGTGTCCAAACAGGCGCCTGAAGTGAAAACAGCAAGTGTCCTAGTGAAGACGCAGATAAACAGGTAGTCTCATGTCTGTACTCCACTTCACAAGCTCCAGTCGAATCCTTTCTCCAAGCTCTAAGTCTCATCTCCTGGCTTTCCTGCCATTTGACTTCCAGTGATTCATCTCGTGGCTCTTCCTCTCCGTCTTTTACAATCCGACTCTTTTCAGCACGCAGGTTTCTTTCCTCCCTTAGGCCTTTGTGATGGCAGTTGTCTCTAGCTCTCAGTCGCAGCCAGCTCATGCTTGCCAAATCTGACAGGTGTGTCAAATCCACACTCCACCTCTGTCGTTACTGGCAGTTCAGGTCAGGTAGAGCTGGCACACTGCAAACACGAAGCTGGCATGCAGCACAAAGACATCATTTAATAAAGGAAACTGTATTTGTGTGTAAAGTGCAGGTGCCTGTGTGCATGCTTTCATTGTGCCAGATGTGGCATGGTGCCAGACATGTCCAGAGACGCTGAGCTCCATAGTTGTTGTGCAGTAAACCATGACCTGTACAATACTGTGCTTTTATCACAACATGACAAACCTCTCAGCATTCACTGCAAGATTTGAAGAGAAAAAAAAAAAACTGCCCTGCGAGCCAGAAGCTGTAAAGCCAGCTTCTCACATTTTTTTAATATCTACTCACTGAATAATATATTATTCGAATCAAAATCCTGATACTATGCAAAAAATAGAAGGGGATCTGATAAGCGGAGAAAAAGGGAATCTTGCAACTCAGCAGTTCTGCCTTTATCAGTATACAAGTTGTAGTGAGATCAATGAACCTCCTCTTAAAGCCGGGCCATGAATCACCAGAGGGAGCAACAATACACTCACAGGGCTGACAAAGCCTCGGCGGACTTCTCTAGTGCCGCTCTAATGCAGTTGTAAAATGATATGACTCAACACGGCATGGTACAATAATGATGTAACACTGTGACATGATTTAGCCCGGCTGAAGGTGTGATGCAGACTCCTTGAGCCGCAGGGCGATTGTTGAGATGCATTCTTTGAGGGCACGCTGAAAGTGAACCCCCCACTCCCTCCCTCCACATCCAAACAAACTAATCCTCTTCCTTAGTAATCCACTCCAATAATGCCTGCCTACAACCAGAAACCTCAGTGTTCAAAACTCCCCAGATCCATCCAGCGTGCACAGCTGATGCTAAGAGGTGCACAGAACATAAGCAAGGACAAGGGAATGCACTTCAAATTAAAATAAACAACAGACATAGCATGTCAACGCTGTCTGGGCTCTCTGTTTTTCTAGCACACACACACACGTTTCTCAGGTCCAACATTCAGCTCCAGACCATGGTCTTATTTAATAGATATTGGCATCAAATTGGCATTATCAGTGTGTAAGCAGCTAAAGTGTCCGCGTGCCAGAAAGCAGCTAAAGGGCTTTGTCCGCTACACCATAAGCAAAGCTGATTAAAAACATAAGAACAAGCCAAACAAGCAGCATCCGATTGAGACATTAAATCTGTGTGGCAAACTGTGTAAATGGGAATCAAGCATTACTGAACTGCCAACTAATGAAAGAACAGATTATCTCTGTCAAAACAAGGACCTGTCCTCCCACGTATTAATTCTATACACATGTATTTGCAGCGGACAAATAGTATAATAATAATAATACCTCATAGCTGTCAATTATCTAATTATTCTGTATGATCCGTTTTTGTATCTCTGCTTGCTTCTGTGCTATCATCTCATGTTCAGGGTATTTTCAGGTGTTCCTCTTTGTTTTTGTATTTACTCTTCACTTCACACTTCCTCGCTCTCTCTGTCAGTATCAGCTAATCTGTAAAGAGTGTGAATCTGTCACCACAGACTTGTGATGACAACTGACTCAAACAAGTACATTTGTGTCTGCTACCAGTAACCCCATGAGCAGGAAGAAGGGAAAGAGGGATAGATTGAGATGAGTGAGATGAGGAGTGACATTTGAACATTCACCACAAAGTCAACATATATCTTCAATGCTTGAAACCAACAATAGACCTCTTGTTTCTACAGCTCCTTCCTTTTCCCCTCCTCTCTGGTAGCCAATAAAAAGCCCTGCAAACCTCTCAACCATCGTCGTCAGCCCTCTCCTACACACCATTATTCCCACACAATCGAAACACCTTACAGCCATCACTCTCACCACATCTTGCACTCCCCCCATCCACTTCTCATCCTATCATTCATCTACCCCCTGTGTCCTCCATCCACCCCCCACCCTAGAGCTACTCTGTCGCTCGTTTCTCCATCCTGTCATTTTACCCATAACCTTCCCATTGCCCCTCCATTGTTCTAATTATTTTCCGCTCCACCCTCCCCTTCACATCGTTCTCACCATCTCCCACCAGCTGCAGCAGGGCCAGGTCAAGAGGACGTTTCCAGCGTGAGTTTTTGTGCAGGGCGATACCGTAGCCTGTGGTGGCAAAAACCTTCCCCGAGCCTATGGTCATCACCTTGGAAAAAGGACAATGTGCAGAAGGGTCAAAAACTGGCCAAGAGACAGGCATATGTGTGCGTTGAACTTAGTATGTGAGCAAAAGTGCCCTGTGTAAATGTGCCCTTACCTTACAACCTTCGTCCTTCCTGGCCATATAGTTCAATACTGCAGCATCATAAATAAAAGCATCTAGTTTCCTGTAAAGGGATGAAGAGAGAATTCATTCATAATTTATTGAGAGAGAGGGCGCAGAGGTATGGAGAGACTGGCTGAGGCATGAGGAGGAGGAAGAAAGGTGGATTTCTGCGATGTACCTGGGAAGAGAGTTAGGGTGCAAACATATGCGGCAGACAGGCACACGGAATGATAGAGAGGCCATGAAAAGTTAAATCATAACAAGAACAAGGAACGGTGGATGGAATAGTAAAGCAGGTTTGGCGGAAACCGTGAAAACAAGGAGAATAAAATAAGGAGGAGATCAGGGAAAGATGTGTGAGTAAGAAGGAGCGGGAGGGTGGTGGAGGAGGAGGAGGAGGAGGGTGGTGGGGATTTATATGGTGTGAAGAGCGCAGTGACAGGAGAGAGAGAGAGGCCGAGGGAGAAAGAGAAGGGAAAAAGATTTACACACTTCAGGGGGAAAAGACATGGGATAGAGCCGGAGAGTGATGAGGATTATAAAGTTTAAATACAGACACACAGAGAAAGCACACTGGGAGGGGAAAGAATGGACCAAAAGAGAGAAATGGTAAGATAAAAGAGCAGATGAGGGTTGAGAAGAACGAAAGGCTAAGCAGTAGGGAAGAGAAAAAAGACGGAAGAAGAAAAGCAGG
Source organism: Notothenia coriiceps (assembly GCF_000735185.1). Classification (NCBI taxonomy): domain Eukaryota; kingdom Metazoa; phylum Chordata; class Actinopteri; order Perciformes; family Nototheniidae; genus Notothenia; species Notothenia coriiceps. The sequence continues at coordinate 694,234 of NW_011364554.1, forward strand.
AGTTTCTCATTTTACACCGAGTCATAATTGTGGTGTGGAATGGGGAGGGAGAAATGATGACAGGGGTTTAGGAAAGAGTAAACTGGGATTATCCGACACATGACGGGTGATAGAGATTCTACTAGAAACTGAAGAGGGAATGCTGCTCGCACTGTGCGGGTGGAGAGAGAGGTGAAGGTGGAGATAGAAAGAGAGTACAGGTGAGAGAATATGTGCAGGAAAGCAGAAAGTGTGTCAAAAGATTTGAAATATTATTCAGAGTTGAAAAGAATGCAGCTGCGTATATGGGGGTCGCAGAGGCATGACAGGGGGGGGG